>NW_020653993.1:1234572-1242495 GCF_003589595.1 Hyposmocoma kahamanoa
TGTACCAAATGCGCAGGTAAAGGGTTAAAAATCGATTAAGCTGTACTACGCTCACTATCGTAACTAACGCATTTACATATTGGCAAACCGATGGGAAAAAAAGGAAAAACAAGTTTTCACCTCACTAGATCAGAAAAGCTTTCTATCTCATCAGAAATCTGCGCTAGCGTGGAGAAGGTTTTTGAAATCCGAACTTGACGATGGACTGTGATGCACCTAACTTTTGCTTTAAATGAAAAAAAAAACATAATGACACATTCAACTACGCGATTTGTCGTACATTATTTATGTAACATAAATCCGTTGCTATATTTTATTACTGACATTAAATTGACAACGATAACTAATTTTGTTTAGTAAAATTGATTTGTTCAACTGTTCAACTGTTTTTCTTTCATCTACCACTTTCCTCGCTATAGTGAGGTGAAAAGTTGCGAGTTTCGCTCGGCAGCAAAGTTGTTTTGCGTCTCGTGCCTTGAAATCCTCGCTACGCTGAGGATTCTGTTTTTGAACCACTTGTTTCAATACAAGCACTCGCATCTAACAACAACTTTGCAGCGTAACAATTAACTGTTATTGCACACGTATAATGCAATAAATACGAAAAAAATTACACAAACTAAGCTTAAATGCTTTAAAGGTAATTAACAGTCTCTTGACTTGGAATTCACACAAAGAAAAAATATTTCACGTCATTCTCGTAAAGTCATTGTTCAATTTAAAAGATCTTCAAAAGAAAAAAACTAAGTTGAAATGAATGCAAATTCAGTTACTTTATTATATATTCCACAGAATCCTCAAACAAACTTCATGATACCCTTGGACCCTCGCAACAAGACACCCATCAAGCAGCAAGAGTATCTTCCACCTCAACCAGACCAGGAATACGGTGTTCCAGCTACACGTGACATAGACCTGTCAGTCCAGGGCCTTCCACAACAAGAACAGGTACCAATCTTCCAACTATCCCCAATAAATGGGCAACAGTATGTTGGACAGGATTTCAATCAGGATCTTAGGAGTTTGGACCAGAATTTGAGACAATCGCAGGTGAGGCAAGCGTTCTTTCTTCTCTCTCCACCTACAGTCAGCTTCGTCCCGTTTCTTGTGTCTTTTAACGAAGCATATAGACGAGTTTTTGGCCATGGCATCAGTGCCAAATCGGGAATAAAAATTAATCTGATAAAAGACATCTTTTAAAACCATTAACTGCAATTTATATGTTGCAGATGAAAGGGGCACAAGCGTTTAGATGTAAACCTGCAAAGTAATACTTAGGAAAATATTGCAATATCTAGTTAATTTTCATTACAATCTGATGTGTGTTAGTGAAGTTAAGATAAATTGTTCCTCTTTACAGGTACAAAATCAACAAGAAATCTACCGTCAGCTCGCAAGACAAAGACAATTTGAAGCAGCACAATCTAATAACAACCTGAACGGCGTACCAGTTTTACAATCACCAAGACAATTCGCGAGAACCACTCCTAAACCTCAAACCACGTTCACAACTACGAAAACTGAAGAGAGAGCTACTACTGAAGTCACTACAGAACTTAATCTTAACGAAGGCGAAACACTAGATGACAATACGCCAAAAAAAGTTACAGTTGAAGTCACTAAACAAAATATTCAAGAATTCCATCCGGAATTGTATCTCAGTCCTCTAGCGCAAATAAGGCTACAGCCTCAATTAGTGCCCATTCAGTTTGGACAGCTCAGAGCATATCCCGAACAAATATCCCAGAAGCAAGTCGCAGGTTATGATGCTCAAACACATTTCGCGGCTTTGTCTTCAGTTTTAGCTCAACAACAATTGACACAACAACAATTAGCTCAACAGCAAGTTCAAAATCAACCTCAAACTATTCCTGTGCAACCTCAAACATTGCCACTACAGCCACAATATGTCCCACAACTTCAACGGCAAAATCCTTATTTGGTTCCGCAACAAGGTGTTCTTCCGCAAACCTACCAACCAAATCAATACGATCAACCACAAATGACCCCTCAGTTCCAAATGCAACCAGTATTTGTTCAGCAACCGACCCAGTCGGAGCAAAACGATGACAAAGAGCAAATTCAACCTCAATTTGTGTATCAATACCAACAGCCTGAATATCAACAACCTCTGTATACTTCTCCTCAATATCCTCAACAATTAATATTGCCCAACCAGTATTACCAACAGCAAGTGCAACAGAACCAAGGTCAGGACAATCTGCAAAGTGGATTAGATGTGAAAAAGAATGTTGATGACGTTGACCAACCTGAGGAGATGGATATGGATGATGGAGCCATGGCCACTGCTGTTGCTACATCTTTTGGAACTAGGTAAGAGAATATTGTTTTATAATGGTCGGATAATCGGATACTTCGCCGGGTAATTCGATCACTATCATGAAATGTGCTTTTGTATCGAAAGAAATCCCGCGACGATGGGATTGGTGAAATTATTATTTTTTTATTTATTCCAATCAGGCAAGTATGACCCATATAATACATACCTTAAAGACATACATACATCTGTTATATAACCAGAATTAGAGAAGAAATGCCATTCAATTTCTTTGAAAACTATACTGCCGCATCATTACGGCAGCACTCTCCGATTGGCCAGCTCGAATTCGAAACAATTAACCGATGTCGTCAATTGTTTCACTTCAATTCGACCAGTTTAACTTGAGCTTTGCTTGATGGACGAAAATGAAAAAAGTACTTGTTTTATATTTAATTAGCCATGAAATGTGATTCCGTTTTCCGTTTTGTAATTAGATGTTTTGTTAATTTTTTTGAACAGCCCCCTATAGTTAAAGATACTTATCTTTATTACAATAAATACAGAATAGGAGTCCATGTCCAAAATAGACCCAAAAAGTCAAAATCTGATGAGGGGATCTCATGTAAATCGAAAAAAGCCGATAAGGAAACTATCTATTTTGTCAGTGTACCCAAAATGTTACATTTCGAATTTCGTATTTTTTTATTATTAGGGCTTCAAAATGTTTATAAAAAAGCAAGTCTGGTAGATGTACGAATTGTTATCGTATAATCATTTTAGGATTTTACTAGGAAATAACTATTTTGATGGGATACTGCGCGCACAGTACTGGCACCCCAATTAAGACAGCAAAATTCGCTCACCGGATAGTACGTGCTAAGGGAAAGCGACAAAGGGCGGAAGTAAAGATATCCGTTTTTCCTTGTCACTGTGTCACAATGCGACCTCTTTCATAGTCATCCCACCTTTTTATCACCCCTTTTCTCTGGTTCCTGGCCACATACATTGAAATTTTGAATTGTTCTTATATTCCTTTCTTCTTCGTCACTAATTTTTCTTCTTTCCATCTCCAGCTTTAGTGCAGTAAAATTCCTTGTGAAAGAGTTTGTCCAGGGAAGTACTGTCACCTATTTTTGCCCCAATAATAATGTTAGCATTAATGTAATAAAAAATAAATAAAAATAAAATGTTTATTTCAGTAATACCATTAACTTTGAATTAACAGTGGATGGTACCTCCTATTAAGCTTATCAAGCCTGTGTCAGGAGGCACCATAGATATAGAAAAAAAGGGGAGATATGTAATGACGCTAAGTAAGATCGGGCACCGATGTCGCCACTTTTTAGCTTGTGTGCAATTCAAACTTTACGCTCTATTATCTACTACCATAACTTAAAGATTTTGATTGGGTAGGGCTTAAAACGTGAAAACAACGTAACAAAATTTTAAAATTTAACAAATATAAATTTACAGTCACTTGAGTAAGAGTCATATTACAATATTTCAGTATTTTTTTCATCCTGGTTCAGCCAGTCACCATCAGGTGGCGTTTTAGTAAAAATGCTACTAGTATATAATAGCTAACTATTACACGTTAGATGGCGCTGAAACTCATTTTTTGTTACACTAAGTACTCACGGAGCGGTTTCCACCCAAGCTTGCCGCGGGACCGTGGCATCTGTAGAATATGAGAGTTAAGTATGTAAAATTAGTAGAACATTTCACGCAGCGTTTTACGCCTGTAAAGGTGACGGTTGCTCGCGGCTGCCGCGGCGGGGTACTAGTAGAACCGCGCAGGACGCGATCACCTGCGCGCTTGGCGGCTGTCGTCGCCCGTGCACTTTGGCGGTTGGTTCAGGCGCACTCGGGATGAGTTCTCTATTAACCGCGCGACTTGCGATTAACTCCCTGTAACTTTGCGGTCCGTTCCACAATCGCAACGGTTTCGTGCCCGCAACCGCGGCGGCTACGTGCCCGCACAAACTTGCAGGGTCGTGAGTATTGAAATAAAACCGCTGTCCTGCAGCACTGGCGGGCGCGGATGGAAACCGCTTCGTGAATTGTTATACGTTACCACGGGTCGGTCAAGCTGTCACTGTGAAGCGTAAACTCCTCAGACCATCAACAAATTTAATAAATTAAATTATGTTGTTTTTTTATGAAGGATTAATGTAATTTTCTATAATTGTTTCTAATTTATTTCGCATGCACATGTAAAATAAAGCCGATTTTATTTTATTTATTTTTTAAATGCTTTTGCTATGGAAATTTAAACTAAGTCAGAAATAGTAATAAGAAAACCAATATTTCAATTTTCCTGCAGCTTCAATTCAACCTTCTCTTATTTTGAACTCATTGGAAAAACTCAAAAATTAAAAAACTCTACGTTTAATCTACGAATATAATGGAATTTAAATATCTAAATTATCTAAAACAATAATATACATACATTTTTCTTCAAGCAACAGCAACATACAAATTGACATGAAATTGAAACGGTTGTCCGAAATATGTGTTGTGTTAAAGTTACTCGAAATAAAATGTTTAGTAATAATAATAATAAAATAAAGGAAATCAATTTAACCTGAATGCTTTTCGCTTCGATATTTTAGGGACTTTAATTACAAAAATCATAGTAGGAAATTCAAACATTTCAGTAAAAATTTATTGTCGATAAACATCAGTCATCGTAAACGAACATCACTATATTTGAGTCTAGAAATTTCTATGGAGACAAAAAGAAAACGTTGAATAATAATAGAAATAGTAACTAAAAATGCAGATAGCCGGTGGAATGTTATCTCACTGGTTTTAACATTTTTGTTTTCACTCAATTTTTTACAAGGTGTATTGCTACAACTTGGCATTTTCACGTTTTACGAGAGATCTTGTATGAACAACGATCGCCATGTCACTGTGGCGATGTTTGTGATCTACAGGAGGCACCGCTCTTCCATAGCTATAAATGCATATTTAACATTTTTAACTTATACTTAATTTGTTGAGCTTAAACAGTTGAGCTTTGCTATAATGGACAATAATTGAAAAATTACATAGTTTAATATTTAATTACTGATTAAATGTTATGACGTTTGTTTTGCAATTAGACGTTTTGCTGTTTTTCCCACACCACCGAATGGAACAGCCCCCCATTGCATTGTTAGAGATATAATCTTTATTAAGTACAATAAATACACAATATTTTTGGAATATACGGAGACATACACACAGGTCAGTTGTTGGCTGATAAGTTGCCAGGGATATCCATCCTATATTTCGAATCTATTTCTGGTTATATACTTACTCGATTACCGCCAGCCACTCTCTTAAATAAAATGTAAGAGAGTGGGTGGCGGTAAATTTTAAATTATACAGAACAAATCAGTGTTAAAAATACCGGTGCATACACAAGAGCAACTGCCTCTATGGCCGAACGGTTGCCGTGCTGAACTGCTATATCGTATGGCTCCGTGTTCAATTCTCGGCCCGGGAGAAATATTTATATGTCCCGTGAGTTTTCGCGTAGTTTGTGGTTGTCTATATGTGTCTATGGCACCCGCGATACATGGTTTCCCTAGGGGCTATGAGTGTGTGCGTTGTAAAAAAAGATAGATTTCCTTTTTTATTCATTTTCTATGTATTATACAATTTTTTAATGATACTAACAAGTCGTGCACCTGGTGGTAAGCGACACGCCTGTCCATAACAGTTGCAGTGCCATTCAGAGTTTTAAATCGTAACGATCTGAGGGGCACTGCCACTGCTTACTTTGTACCTTATTGCTACCGCTTGTTTTTTTCATAATATCAAGTGACGGGACGAACAAGTCGTGCGCCTGATAGGAAGCTACACGCCTGACCATAATAGTTACAGTGCCACTCAGAGCTTTGATTCGCAAAAATGTGAGGAGCACTGCCATTGCGCCCATCACACTGAGGCGTAAGTTGACAAGTCTCATGTGCCAGTAATTTCACCACACCCTAACCTTTCAAAACCGGAACGCAGTAATGTTCACATTACTGCTTGGCGGTAGCAATAGGCAAAGTGGCAGTACTTCCCTAAACGAACTCTTTCTAAAGGAGCTCTACTGCTAGTACCTAACCTTCGACTGCACGATGTTTTCTTTCCAGAGTTAACGAGATGTGTTCCTGCTTAACGTTCTCAAATGTATACCTACAACTTAGACATTAATAAGTATTATAGGTACTTGTCGCCACAGGATTCAAACAGTCGACCTCTCAAACGAGAAGCCTGGCATTTAGAGTCTATACAACCTCAATTCGAAACCATGATACCTAAAAATTTTAACGATAGAAAAATAACACAAACTTATAGGAAATTAAACTGTTTTTCCAGATTTAAATCGCGTATATTTGTTTTTTCAAAAAACCCAAACTTACCTCGAAATTTTACAAGATAACCGCTGCATTCAATAAGTACTTTATATATACCAATGATTTTTTTAATATCAACTGAATTAAATAGAACATCTATAGTGTACGATACACATTTTTGAAATCGCTATAATTTCGCTTGTAAAACAATAAACTTGCTCTACCCAAGGAAAATGAACCGTGTCAATACGGGAAAAATTTGAATTCGAACTGAGGTAGTATCAACTCTTAAATAAAGGAAGTAATGTAGTAAATATAGTAGCGAAAAACCGGAGAATGGTTGACACGCCTTTCTTTCTTCCGAGAGTCGAAATGCTCATTACAGTATACAATAATGAGCAGTTCGTAAATATGACAACTTAAACAACATTAGTAGTCATGTCCGCGCTTGGGCCAAGGTATAATCAAGGACATTCGGCGATCGAATTCAAACACGCACTACGCTGGACATGTTAATGATGCCTTTTTAGGGCATTTGGCATCTTTGGAATTTTAATTCTTACACGTCTCATTGTTGGACATCTAAAATTTAGGCCATGGAATGCTGTAGTCTTGTTTAATCAGCAATTTAGTCTTCAAATTGAATATATGCAATAAAGGGTCTAGAGGTTTCATTTTGATGTGTAAAAAAACGAATATTTTTAAGCGAAATCATGGGATGTTTATTTCATTGTAAAGAGGGTATGCCATTAATAATGGAAAACAATATCAGTTAATGGCCGCCACGGTTGCGCTTATAGGACCATATTCTTTTCATGAAATTGTCCATCACCAATTCGCACATTTGTGAATGTATGTCCTTGATAACTTCACGAATTCCATCTTTGAGGTCTTGATTCGATTGTGGGTCATTGGCATAGACCTTATCTTTCACGTAGCCCCAAAAAAATGATTAATGATTTTGTATGGCGGATATTGGAAGATATTGATGTGGACGACGTTAATTTGCAACAAGACGGCGCTACGTGCCACATAAGTAACGATACCATCGCTCTTTTGCGTGAAAAGTTTCCTGATCGTGTGATTTCTCAAAAAGGCGATCACAATTGGCCACTTAGATATTGTGATTTAACACCTTTAGACTTTTTTCTTTGGGGCTACGTGAAAGATAAGGTCTATGCCAATGGCTCACAATCGATCCAAGACCTCAAAGATGGAATTTATGAAGTTATTGAGGACATTCAGCAGCAAATGTGCGAATTGATGATGGAAAATTTCATGAAAAGAATATGGTTCTGCAAGCGCAGC
>NW_020653993.1:1242505-1252870 GCF_003589595.1 Hyposmocoma kahamanoa
TACCAAAAAATTGCAATGGCAATTGAATAGTAGTTCGATGGTTAGTCACTGACAAGTCACTACTCCTAACTTTTTAGCAGAATACCAGACATACAAAATCCTGCCATTACCACTCTTTTCCACACACAACTGAGATTTAAAATTCGTTCGTTTATTATAATCAAGGTTACGAATTCAGCTTTAGCTACTTTGTAATACAAAAGTTTTGTACAGGACTCAGCCACGTGTGTACACAAGGTATGGCGCCCCCGAGGCTGGAGTCCAGGCCAACCCTGGGTATCAGACTACCACAGAATCACAAGACGAGGTAAGACATACTTATTAAAAAAAAGTAAGTGCTATAGACCTTGAAACATGTTTCCACGAGTATTGTAATCTCTTTTAATCTTTTTATAAAGTCACTACAGTACAGTATTAAAGATCATCATCAACCCATTTATATATATATATGTAGGGCACGGGTTTTTTTTTATAAGATCCGATTAATAAGACGAGGGTTTAGGTCATAGTCCGCTAAGTGGGTCCACAAGTTTTCCGAGGGTTAATAATAATAATAAATTTATTCAAGGAACATAAACGTTACAAAGTATAAAAAGTGCAAAATAAAAGGTACCGCCATTATCAGAACATATGAAAGCTGGTACTCAAAAAAAGAAAACTTGTGCTTTAAGTACCAGCACCCTTCCAGTATCACAGAGATATAATCCAAATTATTTTATACGGACAACTTATTATACAGGTAAAATATAATAAAGTTTAACGTTCGATTGTAACAAAATTGAAAAACAATATTAATTTGTAACAAGAGAGTAGAGTGAGAAGTGCACGAATGTGTCGATATCCATGGGATGGGGATTTTAATAAGAATGTATTATGGGGGGTTAGAAATAAGGAACAGGTGGCTAAGTATTCTGAAGAGTGTCATAAAAGACAAATTAATTGATTTTCTTTCCGAATTTTTGAATTGTGCGAAAGGCTATTATGATGACGAAAGTCAAAAACATGTTCTTGATAGACTTTACTCTGACATTGTATTTGTCTTTCGTGATGCGTCCTATGCAGGTCGAGGGGACACTGGAGCGGGTAGGAGTGGGTTGCGAGTAACGGGCTGGAATAGGTATGTCCCTGGCGCTCATAGAGTGGCTGAAGTTTTCTGAATGGGTTTTTCGAAATATGTGAAAATAGAAGGGTATTCAAATCACGACTGAAATAGTGCCAAATTCATCAGGACCAAATAAAGATGGATGCCCTTGCGGAGAAACATGTAAATGGTGATTTTCGAAGTTTCTGGAAAAATGTAAGAAAAGAGAACTTAAAAGCTAGCCCCGTGAGCATCGACGGTGTATGTGACCATTGCTAATGTCTTTAGGAAGCATTTTACTGTACAATCTCCCTTGAGTCCGGGGCTACAGGTGTTCGGTGCTGATGAGCCGGACGAGGCGGTAAATGTTGTGGTCACAGCTAAGGAAGTGTTGAATGTTATAAGAAACATGACGAAAGGAAAATCTCCGGGTCACGATGGACTCAGCATCGAGCACCTACAGCACGCTGGTTCTCATACATCTAGAGTTCTTGCAATGTTTTACCCGTTATGCGTGAGTCACTCGTACTTGCCGTCGCATCTTATGAGAACGGTGGTGGTACCTATAGTGAGAAATAAAACGGGTGACCTGGCCGATAAGAACAACTATAGGCCCATTTCCCTAGCTAAGGTTATCGCCAAGGTGTTTGATGGGGTGCTTAATACACAGTTAGAAAGATACACAACTCTGCACGACAATCAATTCGGCTTTAGACCCAAATTGTCCACACCGTTAGGTATTACACCGCCCGTAAAATGCCAGTCTATGCGTGCTTCCTCGACTTATCTATTTATTTATTTGGGATAACAACAGCAATAATGATAGGTTACAAAAAATTAATTACGTATTACAAAGCCAATAACAGTTATACTCGATTTATACATTAAAATAAAAACAGAGCACGGGGTATATAAGCGTGATAAATAATTATACAGATTATATACATACATATAATTGTGAAACAAATTAAGTAAACTAAATACGTACACTTACATACAAACAATACTTACTATACACAATAAAACCTAATATTAATAAGTATTATACACTGTACCTACATATGAATACAACTTAACACTAAATCATAAATACTTCTAACATTATAAAAATAGCAAACTATAACTATAAAAGAAATGAATAAATAAATGAGCAAAATAAAATAAATTAAGTGAATTAAGTGAACCTACGCATCGCGTTTGAAAATTAATTCTTTAATGTTTGACTGGAAAGGATGCTTTTTATCTACAAAGGGATCAACGTCACAGAAATATTTATTGTAACCAGTAACTAATCTTGTGAGCACAGAGTTTTTGCCGTAGTTTGTGCAGTGAAATGGTACATGAAAAAGACACGTATGTCTGGTACGACGGGCAGGCACTCGAAAACTTATTTGCTGTAATAAATCTGGACAATCCAAACGACCATTGAGTACATCAAACAAAAGACCCATATCCAACAACTCACGACGCTCCTGGAGACTTAACAAATTGTATGTGCGACAGATATCAACGTAAGGTGAATGAAAATCGGTTAATCTACATTTATTATTCAAATGCTTTAGGAACCTCTTTTGAATTCGTTCAATTTGATTAATATAAACACTATAGAGTGTAGGACTAGCATAGTCCAATATGCTACGGACATATGCCGAATACAACAATTTTAAAGTGGTCGCACAATTAAACGATTGACAAGTTCGTAAAACAAAGCCCAAATTCCTATATGCCCTGTTAGTAATACTGTTATAATGATGAGACATAAGCATTTTGGAATCAAAATAAACACCCAGGTCCTGCACAATGTGGGTCCTCTCAATAGCGTTACCACTGAAATGGTACGGATATACAATTGGATGTATTTTACGAGTAAAACTTATACATTGACATTTACTGGCGTTGACTGTGATTCTGTTACTACTATAATAATTGTACAAATTGTTTAAATCTTGTTGTAATTTCTCACAGTCAGCTGTGGATCGACTTGCATGTAAATCTTTTTGTCGTCGGCATAGAGTAAGTTCTTAGCGTTAATTATGTGATTATTAATATCATAAATATAGGCGTTGTAAAACAGAGGTCCAAAGTGTGAGCCCTGAGGGACGCCAGACGGAATTGTAAAGTAATCGGACCTAAATCCTCCCAAGACCACAGCCTGAGAACGATTGGTCAAATAAGATCGCACCCAACGAAGTAAGTCTCCGTGGATACCTAATGTCTCTAATGTCGTGGTCCACACGATGAAAAGCTTTTTCGAAGTCAGTGTAGACCACGTCAACCTGACCTCCATTTTCCATTTCATTTAGTAAATAATTTGCAAACACAGCCAAATTTGAGACCGCAGAACGTCTTCTAACGAACCCATGCTGAGTCAGCGGTAACCCTGCCGCAATAACTCTGTATATATTATTGTACACAATCCTTTCAAAAATTTTACTTATGGTATGAAGAATAGAAATCGGACGATTATTTTCTATACATGATTTGGAACCCTTCTTGTGTATGGGGATAATGTGAGCCCTTTTCCATATTCTAGGGTAGACACAACTGCTAAGTGACCCACGAAACAAAATAGTAATTGGTACACAAAGGGTTTCAGCACAAGAGGCCAGAACATGTGGCGGAATACCATCACAACCCGCTCCTTTATATTTATCTAATGACTTCAACATTTTTTCAACTTCTTTGACATTAATGTGAATTTGGGTAACTACATCCGTGCTAAAAAAGGTATTGATCGCTGAAGAAGAGCTGTTATTCACATTTGTTGAATAATTAAAAACACTTTTAAAAAAGTTGTTGAATGCTGCGGAGATATCCTCAACTTTGGTGTATTCTACGTTGTTAAATGTGAAACTATTGGGATAATTCGACAAGCCTCTCTTTGATTTGACATAAGTCCAGAAATATTTAGGGCATTTTTTTATGAGCGTTGCTGGACTGTACCAAACAGGGTAATGTGATCTATTAGCTGTATAGATAGGTACGAACAAGCTAAAACATTCGTGCAACTTACTATAAAATATTTCAACAGCATTGTCAATATTGTCAGTAGATAATATATTGTTCCAGTAAGTCCTCCCTAAGAATTCATTCATTTTAGAATAATTGCCTTTTTTAAAATTAAAACGCGGGGAGTATCGTTCTTTTAAGTATGTTGCTTGTATGTCCGCTACGGATACATAAAGTGAGGGATGATACAAATCTTCTTTAAGAACAGACTGCAAACAATGGCTAGTCGTTAGGGGTAGATTACTAAAGCATAAGTCCAATGTGTTACCGTCTTTATTTAAGTTAACAAAGTTTTGTTGTGACAGCCCTAAAAAGGGCTTGTGACCTGGTGGAGTATAATGTCTTATGGAATAAATTGAAGAGCATGGTACTGCCGCGTGAACTTATAAACATCCTTAAGTTCTGGTATGCACACCAGGTTAACAGCGTCAGATGGGCGGGTGCAACGTTGGAGTCGTATCAGCTTCAGTGCGGTGTGAGGCAGGGTGGTTTGACCTCACCCACATTGTTCAACATTTATATGAATGGGGTGATCGTCGAGCTCAGCAGTCGCCATGTCGGCTGTCACGTTGATGACGTTTGCTTCAATAATCTTAGTTACGCGGATGACATGGTTCTGCAGAGTGCGTCGGTCTGCGACCTAAGACAGCTGTTGCAAGTCTTAGAAAAGTTATGCTGATGAACATGGCCAAAGAATAACGCAACCAAAAGTCAGTACATGGTATTCGTGGCGGGTGGAGCTAAGCGTCCACAAAATGTACCATCCATATATCCTGGTGTTCCTCTAGATGGAGTAGACAATATCAAATACCTAGGGCACATAGTAACGGTCGTCCTCGGAGACAATGTTGACATGGAACGTGAGCGGAGGGCATTGTCTAGGAGAGCGAATATGTTGGCTGCCCCGTTCCTACAACGCTTCGGGTATGTTCGCGGCGGCAAGCACTGATTGCTTCTATGCAACGATGCTCAAAAGGTGTGCGTCACTGGTGCGCAAAATGCGGGCCAGCTCCAATATCGTCCTGGCTATGATAGTCGGCACGTTAGATTGTCCCTATATTTTGAGTTACCACTGCTCTCTCATTGTTTCAATTTTTTTTCAGGCAGTAACTGAAGATGGCCAAGCCAATGCCGAGGCTACAGCTGTTGCCAGAGGAAATAGGAGAAAGAGTGCTAAACTCAGGTAAATTCGGATTATCTCGTAAATTTATAATATATTCCCTAGCTCTCAGATTTCTACATCACATACGTTGATTTTGATCCGGAAGTAAGTAAGCCTTTGTGTTATTGAAAATGGAAACTACGGCGGTGGCATAAGCATCCAGACCCGAGATAATATTGGAAAGTTGGTTTCTACGTTGACCTGACCAGAGATCGAACCCGGGACCTTAGAGATAGAAGACGTGGGAAATGAAACTTATTTTTTGGATCTAAATAGCATATACTTATTTTTCAAATAACTCAACGTTTCGGTCTCTTTACAAGCTCACGGGTGACTGGAATGATAAAGTCATCAACCAGTTAGGTCCAACCAATCTATTAATTTATTAAGTCATCAGCCGGTTATATCCATCATTAATGACAACCAATCTATTAAATTATAAGCTCATCAACCAGTTACGTCCAACAATAATGCCAACCAAACTATTAATTTATAAACACATCAACCAGTTATGTTTAATATTAATACCAACCAACCTATTAAGTTATAAAGTCATCAACCGGTTTTGTCTAACATTAATGCCAACCAACCTATTAACTAACGCCATCAACCGGTTATGTCTAACATTAATGCCCACCAATCTATTAATTATTATAAGTAAATAAGTAAGTACAGTTACAAAAGTTATTACTTTAAATTTAAATACCTTATTTTCAATTTACCGTGTAACTTCCAATTTACGATTTGCAAATATTTTTTTAACGATATGATTCCTATTTATTACTTATTTATATAATTTCTTTTAATTATTAAATTGAAAAATAATACTGTTAAAAAATGTTTGTAAATCGTATGTAGCGAAAATTGAAATGTTACAGGGCAAATTAAAAATAAGGTATTTAAATTAATAACCTGTGTAACTATATGTAGTTCAGAATACGGTGGATTGCGTTATATTATCAAACCATCGAGTATATGAATAACCAGAAATAGAGACGTAATTAATTTGTTTAAAAACTTTCTGCCACATCATTCCGGTGACAACTGCGCTCCGATTGGCTAGCCCGAATCCGAAACAATTGACAGGTGTCGTAAATTGTTTCACTTTAAATGTTCCAGTTTAAGTTGAGCTTTGCTATAATGGACAAAAATTAAAAAATTACATATTTAATCACCGGTGAAATGTGATTCCGTTTGTTTTATAATTAGATGTTTATCTGTTTTTCGCACACCACCGAATGGAACAGCCCCCATTGTTAGAGATATTAAGATAATATCTGATGATCTTTATTATAATAAATACAGAATATTTTTGGTACACACAGGTCGGTTGTTGGCGCTGTTCTATTTCAGTTTTCTAATTTGTGATTTCATTGCAAACGAAAGTTGATATTTAAAAGTGATACAAGGCCCATCTGCCTGGTAAGTTGCCAGGGATGGATTGTTCTTATTTCGTCTCTATTTCTGGTTAAATACTCGATGGTTCAGAGATACTAACTACCCTGCCTCCAGCGCCATTTCACGTCCGATCTTTATAAGACCTTTTTCATTAGAAAGATCGATTTTTTTAATATGACTGCGTTTTAAAGTAAAATATCCAAATTTTTGAGTTGATGCCCTACTCATCCAAGGCAACGATATAGTTTTCAACACAACTCTCTAAGTTTAAGAGCAATAGTTAGTTATTTAGATGTTGTATTAATGAAAGTATTTGTATTACAGAAATCGTCGACTACGTCCAATTTTTACGTTGGACAAATCGGGACATCTAGTGCTGGCGCAGGAGCAATAAATCAGACAGCAGACTATGACAGACCGAGATATACACCAGGCCATTCACGAATCATGTGCAGTTACCCAAAATATTTAACAAAAAATCTTCTAATTGATTGAGTTAATGCTACAGTATGTACCGCTTACATAAGCTGCATATAAATTTAAAAATATTTAAAAAGGACTTTTTACTGCAATACTTTTTAGTTTGAAGTTTACAAATTTGTTTACAAAACCGTTTATGCCTATAGACTTTATGTTACAAAAAGCTTGCAACTTTGAGTGGACAGCGAAAAACGAGGATTTTCCTTAGATTATTTTCTTTTCCCTTTATTTTTTTCCATCCTCTAAGGGATTTTCAGACTTCGAGTTTAATTTTTATTTACAACAATATTATTCAGATTAATTTGATTAGGAAACTTGGATGGATCATGAGTCGTGATATTTATAGGTACGTTCGAAAAAAATGAAATAGTCACCCAAGTATTGAACTGAGGAACACTTAAAATGTCTAAACGCACGCCTCTAACAATACACGTCGCTTTGTAGAATAACGCCATCTTTGTTCATTAGCAGAACTATGTTGTTACAGCGTCATCTGTTATATATGAATAAAACTATTTTGAACAACGCCATTCTTAACAGACGGAATAAAGGTATAGTCACTTTTGTAGTTTTCAAGAAAATTTTCTGATGAAATCTTGTCTCATGTTTAAGGATAGAGTAATTTTTGTGCGCTCATATGGCTCATATAGAGTCTAGAGAATCATCATGCAGAGTAAGACCTTTGCAGCGCTGTCGTAAGAGGTCTATAGTGCTCAGAACTAATTAATTTATATTATACATATATTCTATCCAACAATTAATTTTACCGTGAAATGGTTTTCAAAATAAACGATTGTGTAATCAAGCTGTGTGTTCTTTATTTTTACTGTAGATACTGTAGATATAGCGACTGTGAACTGGCAAACGGTACTATCTCAATTTTAACAACTCAACAGGATGAAGAAAAAAAATTGTTTGTGTTAGTTATATAGCATCTGGTTTATTAAACAAAAACACGTAGTTTTATATATTTTTATTACACATAGAACACACTACATATTTTTATTTAATAACCAGGTGTTACTTAATGATTTGTTTCTTCACCTGTAAAGTTGTCAAAATTGAGATAGTACTGGTTGCCAGTTCACAGTCGATATAGCTATACTCTCAGATTATGAATTTGTAATCTGAGGCTGTACTATGTTGTGTTGAACTTATTACGAAGTAATACGTGAAATATTATTTATTGCACATTTAAAATTATAATGAAGCATCACCATGGATATCCCTATCGTAAGCAAGAATAAAATGCCGTGGTAAAAAGCTTGATTGAAAAAGTATAAATTGGTGAAACCCCATCGACAT
Source organism: Hyposmocoma kahamanoa (assembly GCF_003589595.1). Taxonomy (NCBI): domain Eukaryota; kingdom Metazoa; phylum Arthropoda; class Insecta; order Lepidoptera; family Cosmopterigidae; genus Hyposmocoma; species Hyposmocoma kahamanoa. Next base: position 1,250,941 of record NW_020653993.1, read on the forward strand.
AGCATAAAAGAGATTAAAAATTCCAATTACTTTTCCTTCAGCCATTCAGGGTTGGTACACTGATAAATAAAACATTTTGGATGGATGCGCTATTGAGTGAGCACGGACGTCTCCAGATAAGAAATTTTATATGTAAGAATGTGACAGTTAGCGGGTAAATGCGTATTACAGTCACTTAAATTGCATTTTACAGGAATTGACATTTGATACAAATTAAAATTAGTGTACTTGATTCGGAGGCTTTCCTGGAAAATGCTACATTACAAAACAATATTCCACATAAACAACAAAATAATCGCTCGGTGCTGGAAATAACTTCTTTGAAATTCTGCTTTAAGATCATTGACTTACAATTATATGGACGTCGGGTCCGCGCTAAAAAGTGTTCGAACTTATAGGGCGTTAAAATCGTATACAGAGCGTCATTCACGCTTTAGTCTTCGTTTGTTCGACTGACAGCGAAGCAAGCAAAATTAGACAGTACTGCGATGACATTACAATTTAAATTCAACGTTTTAGCTTTTTCATATTCCTTTACATGTCACTACGTTTAAATAGGTTGACTTGGGACATTTCTTTCGTGGTTTGTGTATTAGACCCGTCGTCCATTTATTTGTAAGTCAATTTTGAAGATATATATTTTTACTTTTTATCGACCTTATATAAAGGTTAACTCAGACGAGACGAGACGATATGGTAGCTCCACGTAAAACTATCGAGTATACATAGGGCGCACTATAAGTTTCCGGAACTAGCCACCTACATAAACAATATTTAAAAACTAATTACAACATTTGAAAATGGAACTCTTTGGATGTAGAATATAGTTTGTTTCATCTGACTGTCATTTGTTTTTACATTGTGGCGTCATTTTAGAAATTGGTTGTCTACATCACCATGGATTTAACTCGTGAAAATTTCATAGTATGATTTTCTACGACTTTAAGTGTAATGTAACAGCTTAGCGGAGCTTCGCTCGGCTTCAAACTGCTTTTGGCAATGAAGCACCATGCTAGACGACTATTTGTAGCTGGTTTACAGAATTCAAACGCGGTCGTGTGAATCTCAGTGACGAATTTCGTGATGGTCGCATATGCATGAGTCAAATACAATCGATCCTCACTAACATTTGGGTGTGAACAAGCTGTGGTCTCGGTGGAACCCACACAATTTGACTGAGGCTCAAAAAACGGATCGCGTTATTTGGTGCAATGCCATGCCAGATACCAGATTCAACGAAGGGGCGTCAAATTTGGGACATACATGACGAAACATGGATTTATAGGTACGATCCCAAAACAAAGCAGCAATCGAGCGTATGGGTCTTTCGAGATTAATCGAAATGAACCAAAGTGGCGCGCGTGCAGAGTGCCTCTTAGCGGACGATTGCTTCTTTTTTTAATAAAACTGGACACGTGGCTATTGTTGCTTTGGAGAACTGTTGTATCGTGAATAGTGATTGGTACACGACCATTTGTTTGCCGGAAGTTAGTGACAAACTCCGTACAAATAACCGTAAACGCCGTACCATATTGCACCACGATAACGCCAGTTCTCACACGGCCAGACAGACAAATTAATTCTTGAAGGTGAACAACGTTGAACTTATGAGCCATCCCGCGTACAGTCCCGACCTGGCACCTTGTGACTATTATTTATTTACAAAAATTAAGAACCAGTTACGGGGTCAACGAGTTTCATCACCTGAAGAGGCTGTCGAAGAGTATGAAAAATATGTTTCAGAGATTGTCACGGAAGAGTGGCAAAAATGTTTTCAAAATTGGTTCATTCGTATGAAAAAGTGCATTAACGCTAACGGAGAATATTTTGAGAAACAATAAATTCATTTCTGACCATCTATAATATTTTTTTCTTATTAATTCCGGAAACTGATAGTGCGCGTCACGCATAACCAGAAATAGAGACAAAA
>NW_020653993.1:1267870-1271139 GCF_003589595.1 Hyposmocoma kahamanoa
TGAGAATCCCGTAGGACATTATACTATGGAAGTAACTAAAGTAAACTGTAAAGAGTTGCAGTACAAAGACATCTTCAGGATGCTGTTGGAACTGCACCGCACTGCAGTGCGTCCGGCAAGTTTGCCGAAGCGCGAATAGATGACTTTTACGCCATTAGGCGACAAAAGGAGTTGTCTCTGCTAAAGAGAGTGCAAGTGACAGTGGCAATGGTATCCTGAGGATTTTTGACCATCGTTTTGACAGTACAATTTTATTTTGTTGGAAAGAGGGTACCTCAGATGTGATCTCATTTAAATTTGAAGAAAGTATTCCATTTCTAAGGGTGGGGAGGATACCATTGCCACTAATGGTATTCTGAGGATGTTTGACCATGGTTTTGACTGTACAGTTTTAAAATTTTGGATGAAGGTCGCTACTGGCCAATTAAGTAAAAAAATTTATTTATTTATCAAATTTTCAAAATTCATTGCAATCATACTATCTTTGTTCTCTTGGCAGGTGAGTGAAACTCCGATGTCGAAGGTTAGCAGAAGTATATTCGCCCAAAAGGTGCTATATTTATACTAAACCTAAACTACTAAACTACTGAATACAAAATTAAGCAAACGAGAGAGCCTACATTAATGAAGCCCAGAGGGCCTGCATTAAATGTGAGAGCGAGACAGATGAATTACTGTCTCGCTACTATAAAATTACGCGGTCCAGGGCCTGGCCGCGTAGAACAGATTACCGTTACGGCGAGCAGACGTTGATGCTAGTTCCCACAATACTAACATGTCTATGTCGCCCATGGACATTTGAAAGATCAAATGAGCCCTGTATATACGCTTTTTGAAGAACTCCATGTCATAGAGCAACGGAAATACTTCAGGAGGAAGATCATTCTTCCGTTTGCTAGCTAAAAGCGTGGCTAAGTGACAAAATATTTTGTTGAGATATCATAAAAAACCATAATCCAGTTTTAGAATATTGATATTTCAGTTGTGCATCGTTAGGGTAAGTTCCGATAAATCGAAAACGTTAACTAATTTTAACTGTTTTTAAAACAGAATTTTGATTTTGACGCGTTTTAGATAGTGGACGGTAGCATTCCACATTTTGCAGGTTCGAGGTAGGAACGAACGAGATGTCCGCGTTGTCTTACAATGCCAGGTATCTTAGATGTGGGGATGGACTCTACTCCTTTGGCGGGAAGTGCGATGGTAGAAACGAGACAGTGGCACCAATTCGAAAAGTTCCTCAAATTTTCCCCATTATAAAGACGATAGAACACACACAGAGAGAGCCAACGTCTCTCCGTAGTCTATGGGGCTCCACACTGTCTGCGAGTTTGGGATTGTCGACAATACGAACAGCCCTACTTTTGTAACTAACACCATTATTATGGGTTATGGCCTGAAATAAATGGTTTATCATTATTATTTTTATTTGTTATAGATCTTTGAACTGATTTTCGGCATTCGTCGCCGCTAGTTACATTTAGTGAGAGATTTTTGAATAACCTTCTCACAGCAGCCGATACCTTTACGAGTATCAAAACTGACGCAGATATCGCTTTTCGATCAAATCTGTTTATTGCAATTTTTTAGTGATATAAATCCAATAATTTTCTTTCTACCTCTACTATTAGAAATTCTTGAACATACACTCAGTGCCAGATGCGACAGGCGACCAGCCATCCTGACAGTCATAAGTATATGCCCTAGGTATTTAAAGCTCGATACATTACTTAGTACGATGCAATGGTAAGCAACGCGTGCATATCCATTCTAGGCCGAAAAAAGGTGTAGGTTGTGTTGCTTTACGCCTATATTTATAGTAGCATAATGGTTCGGCCTACTGCCTCTCAAAACGAGGCTGTAGATTCAAATTCGGACTCGCACCTCGAGTTTCTCGGAATTTGTGTGCGTATTTACAGAATATTAATTACATCTTATATATACCTTTTTATATATACCTATTAATTAAGTAATTAAATTAGTTTACACTTATGCTGTTTTATTTATCTATGTATTCGTTTTATATATCTAGTGTAAATATTTTTATATATACCAAGTCTCACGCACATGTTATGCATGTATTTGTTTTGTTTGTGCTAGAGTCCGTGCTTCACTCACATCGGGATTGCTGAAAATCAGCGCTGCAGGCTGAAATCTATCAGCCTGTAGCTAATAGCTGAGCAAATCCCGCTTGCGTGCGCCGCGACACGCATTTATTATTACATTTTTAATTTTTTTTATTTTTTTTTATTTTGTTTTAATCATTATAATTATGTTTTAACTTTTGTTGTAAGTACTGTATTTTAGTTTAAAGTTTATAATATTGTATTTTAATTTTAAGATCATTTGTGTCTCGGTGCTTACGAATAAGAATACTTTATTATTCTTATTCTTATTCTTATTTTAATTTGAAATTTACCACCAGCTTTTTAAAAGCAGTGGCGGATTCGCCCTAAGGCCCCGTAGGCCTGGGCCTAGGGCGGCCAATCGTGACAAAAAATCACTAATGATAATAATTTATAACAACAATATAATAACAATTTATAAAAAATATAAATAAATATAAATATAAATTTATAATAACAATTTATAAAAAACTTAAACATTCTAAACCCTCACCCACATCATGGCGGTTACAGCTAACTGGCGTGTTGCCAGCGATGACCTACGGCCCTGAGACGTGGTCACTTACGATGGGCCTCATAAAAGAGCTCTAAGTCACTCAACGAGCTACGGAGCGTGTAATTCTCGGCATTTCTCTACGTGATCAGAAATGAGGAGATCCGTAGGAGAACGAAAGTCAGGATTACCAAGTTGAAGTGGCAGTGGGCAGGGCACATAGCTCGTGGAACTGACGGCCGTTAGGGCAGAAAGGTTCTTGATTGGAGATCACGAACCGGATGGTGTTCAGTGTAGTACACGCCGCGTCCGATCGACTAGTCTGGAAATTTTTGGAGGAGGCCTATGTTCAGCAGTGGACGTGTTCCGGCTCATATGATGATTATAGTTATTTTATTAAATTTTTATTGAATTGATATTCAATTATTTTTTGTGAAATTACTCCACTAGTTTGTTATAATTATTAACACAAAGATCGAACACTCAGAAAAAATTCCTTTGATCCGGTCGGATTCGAACCGACGTCTTCTTGCATACCGTGCCAGACGCTATACCAACTAAGCCACGGAACGAACCAACGGACCTCACGAATTTTTCTATGTGCTTGCGTCGTGTCTTTGTACTTGGTCTTTCAACGACTTTTAAGTCGT
>NW_020653993.1:1271149-1300875 GCF_003589595.1 Hyposmocoma kahamanoa
CATCAGCAGTAGAGCTCGTCGTGAAAGAGATCGTCCAGGTCAGTACTCCCACCTTACCTATTTCTGCCGCCAAGTAATGATGTGAGTAATTACTACCTGCCTGTTGTGAAGGGTGGTGAAATGACAGACATATGGGACTTGACAACTAATGTATCAGGATGGCAGCGCGGTGGCAGTGCCCCTCAGATCTTTGTGATTTTAAGCTCTGAGTGGCACTGCAACTTATTCGCCTGTCACTTCTTAACTTGGTAACATAAAAAAAGATCAATTAATATAAGGTGGAAATTCATAACATGTCACATGACTGTATAGGTTTGGCGTCCAGGGGCCTTACCATAAACTCTTATTAAGATTCAGTTTGGACCTAAAAGGAATCGTTGTGCGACAGCACTACATGAAATGTATATCATCATCCCGCTTTTTTGTCGTTACGAAACTATACTGAACTGTAATAAGGGTTCATAGTAAGGCCCCAGGGAACGAAAGTAATTAATTTTAAGCTGCCTATATACTGTTTTTGTTCGTGTGAGCATTAAAGTGTATAATCACGGAAGAAAAAAAAGAATGGAAATGGCATCAAGCAACATTTGTATCAAAACCGGTATCGCCACACGCATACATTAGAAAACGTAATCTTACATTAGTACTAAGATAATATAATTTTGATTGGTTATAAATTATCAAACGGAAATGAAACTTATTTGGATCTAATAAGGTTTAGTCACATAAAAGCTAAGAATCCTATGAACACAAACTTCTTGGAACAAAAGCAAAAAGTTGACAATCTAAAGATAGGGATGTGACATTTAATTGATATCGACATTACGTTTCATAACTAGCGGAATATTGAACTAGGCGTTGCTTTACGCTTGCTATAATTAAGGTTATCGAGTATATAACCAGAAATAGAGACGAATTGTCATTTAATTTGTTTGAAAACTATTCTGCCATATCATTACTGTGAACTGCGCTCCGATTGGCTAGCCCGAGTTCGAAACAATTGACGGGTGTCGTCAATGGGTGTCGTCAACTGTTTCACTTCAAATTGACCAGTTATCTTGAGCTTTGTTATAATGGACGAAAATTGCAAAATTACATATTTAATATTTAATCACCGATGAAATATGATTCCGTTTGTTTTGTATTTAGATGTTTTGCTGTTTTTCCCACACCACCGAATAGAACAGCACGGCAGTGTTAGAGATATTATCTTTATTACAATAAATACATAATATTTTTTGGAATATACGGAGACGTACATACAGGTCAGTAGTTGGCATGTCTATATTTCAGTCAAACGAGAGTTGATATTTATAAGAGCTGGATCGCTAATGTGTTACCAGGAATATATGGCCCTTATTTCGTCTCTATTTCTGGATATATTTTCGATGATTAGGGTTAACCACGCAGTGTATGGAAACGGCATTTAAAACAATTTCTCCGAGAACTAGCGTAGCTGACTTTTACACGTACACATTTGTTACCAAATACGCATAAGGTTTTACTAAACGCAAATATTAATTGATATAACCTACGCAGGAGTGTGCGTGCCTAAACGTAGCTACATGCTACAATCACAGTATTCATGATTTATTATACTGTCTATCGTACTTTCATTAACCTACTAGATTTCAAGTCAATCCGATCACTGGAAGGGATGAAATATTAAAACACAGTCATCATAAAAATCTTTATTCTTCCTGAAATTATCTGACAACAATTACTCAATCAACAATTACTTCTTTCTGAACTGAACATGACTACATCTACAGCATCGACGAGCTTGTCAAGACAATGAAGATACTTATTTCTGAAGGCGACGAAGCGAATCGTTTGTTTCCTGAAAACTTGTCGAAAAATAATTGACAATGCTTCAGAAATGTTTTCACATTTAGATGTGGTCTATAATTTGTGAATGCGACTCTGAGTTTCATGTCATATATTACCTAATTAACCAAATGATTTATTTCATAATGAATTCTTCGGTTGTTATTCATATGTACATAATTTAATGTGATGTCATGAAATGCCTATAGTAAATGGTAAATGGTAAATGGTAAATGCTACATTTAGTAGGTACCCAGCTTTTACTGCCTGTTGCTTCAGCCCATTTCTCCTTTAAAAAGGATCCGGCGGGAAACTAAAAAAATCAGTATAAAAACTGCAAATGTAGGTATATCATGCCTGTGATAAAACTAAGAACTCAAGCGGACGAAGGTGACGTATAATTAGCAAGTAGGGAGACAGGAATCATGTAGATAAGAGAAAGAAAATCTCCAATCTCATAAAGTCTTCATTTGATACTCCATGAACTTACGTGCTTCTATCTATATTTCCTTTTTTCCATTAATACATCGTTTTTACTTAAATTTAAAATTTTAAAAAACTATTGCGAGTGTTGCGACAAAATATAGAAGTAATCAAAATTGTTAGCTTTTAAATACCTGTACACAATTTATGTTTACACATTATACCGCTACAATAAAAAAAATGTTGATCTAAACCAAAACCGAGTTTCTAAATACAGAGTTTCAATATATCGATAATTTGATTACAACACGCGGACCCAGTACCAAGAGTAATACGACACTAGTGCAAGCAATTCATTGAGCGTCATTCGAATTGTTCTTTTGACGGCGGCGATGGCTAGCAAGCAATGTATATTGTTATTACCGAGTTGCAAGAAAATAGTTTTGTTTCGAAATTATAGTATTGTATAGTTCAAAATATTAGAAAATACAGACTTTTAGTACTTACCGATCATTACTTACAAATAAATGGACGACGGGTCTAATACAAAAACTACGAAAAAAAATGTCCCAAGTCAACCTATTTAAACGTAGTGACATGTAAAGGAATATGAAAAAGCTTTTAAATTGTAATGTCATCGCAGTACTGTCTAATTTTGCTTGCTTCGCTGTCAGTCAAACAAACGAAGACTAAAGCGTGAAGACGCTCTGTATACGATTTTAACGCCCTATAAGTTCGGACACTTTTTAGCGCTTCTTATGCGACATAATGTAATGGCATATTTTTATTTTGTTCACAAAATAATCATGTATCACATTTGAACGACGACGGACGCGCTGTTGACACTCATATAATCTGTTGATAAGCTAGGTAACGCGGACCCCGCACACTAACCAGTCTATTACTAGTATTTATGTGGGCTGTCGTGTAAATCATCTATCTATCTAGTTTTTGTCAATAGCGGTCAAAAGTTTAAAGTAACATCTCTTGTCAGCGGCTGATAGCTGAAGTGACGAAAAACTTCCATATATTTCTCACAGATGGCGCATAAAAATCGTTACACTGCTACAGTCATGGATAGGCGTCGCTTACCACCAGATTCACGGCATGTTCGACTTCTCGTTTGAATTCGTAAAAAAATTTAGTAATAAAAAAGTTATAATTATTAAACTAAGATCGAATAGGTACTTAGGAAATATTCATCTCGATTCGTTTGGATTTGAACTAACGTCTTCAGACGCTATATCAACTAAGCCACGGAACGGACCTCACGAATTTTTCCATGTGTTTGTTTTTGCCGTAGCGCCATCTATGAGAAATCTATTGAAGTTTTTTCTTCACTCAGGGAGGTCACCTTTGTAGTTACCAGCCGCCGAATAGAGATGTCACTTTAATAACTGTAAATAAGCTTTTATTGAATATCGGGATTGTTTAATAATTATAACAAGCTAGTGGAGTTATTTCCACAAAAAAATATTGAAAATCATATTAGTGAAACATCCTGGCATTCAATAAAAAATTATATAAAACTTTCGTTTGAAAATCTTTAATCTCTCCCTAGAAAAATTGATATTTTGCAGATGTAGACTGATTATATTATACATGGGTCATTCATCTTCAGGCTGTCATTCACCAGTATTAAAAACAACGCAAGTATGACACGAAAACTACGGACTTATTATACTCTCGTAACCCCAAATTGAATAGAAAACAAAATATAGCAAGTCACTCGAAGCTTGTTACGAAAAATAATTACTAGCGCGTGGGCAAAAATGCCATAATAAAATATAGGATAATGTTGAATGCTGAAGAGACGTGGTAATATTTTTTTTATTTATTTATTTGTATTCACGTTACAAAGACCCACAAAGTCGTACCTTATAGACTAACATGCATAATAATATAATAAAGCACTAATGACTAATTATTATTCACACGTATTGTCTGCGACGTGTGACGCAATGTGGGTGTCCGGTAGCCGGCCTCGGTAACATCGGTACATGACACCCTTCGGCCAAAACTCATCCTTCTTGAAGGTCGACAGATGTTGAGTTGGTATTCTCACCACAAATGAATTAAAATTCACGTTGTGGCGGGACGCCAACTGCTCGATCCTCAGGGTAGCATTGGCTCTCACCTGTATATGTATATGTTAGGGCCAGGTGGGGCGGTGCCAGGTGTTCGTGTTTTTCCTTTCCACCCTTTTGGAACCCGCCTCGGTAATGTTCCACCTTATCACTTCATTATCACGTATTTAATAGTAGAAGAGTTCTTTGTGACATAGGACATCTAGTTGACCATTACATTACATTACATTGCGACGTTGTCATTCTGATATCTCAAGCGACAAACAGATAGATATCATCGATAAAAGAGCTAGTTCATTGGAAGCAAGTCCTTCACCATAAAAACATGAAGTAGTGAACGTATCAAACAAAATAAAAAGCATACCATATAAAACATAATAAAAAACCATAGCATTGTATTGTATTTTATCCTGCACTTATAATAGTGAAATTATATCTCTTTCTCAAGTTTGTACTCATTAGTAATACCTTGAAAGTATCTCAGTTGTTATGAGCGTGAATTAAACGTTAAATTTCATGGTCTTCCTTGTATTTGAGACGCTATGTAATTTTAGAAGAAAACAATCCTTATTATTGAGGCTTTTAATCAGTATAATAAAATGACAGGTGTTTTTTTCACATTTGGTAGGTTCGATTCCCGGTTAAGACAGGCTATTATTTAAAAATCTTTGAACGCAGTTCGAGTTGTTTTTAAAATCAGTATTAAGTCTTCTTTCAGAAAAACTGTCTATTTACGGTGTTTAAGGTACTTTCCCTCCGTCTGGCATAGCGGTGAGACACCTGTATAGTTATTATTAGTTTTGTGATAAAAACCTTTAGATAATTAGATTAGTTCCATGGAATTAAAATGTTCATTGAAGCCAAGGATAAAAAGAACAAATCAGCTTTTACATACATTATGTACAGTGTCGACTGCCGAATGCCCGATCCAGGATGTTTGCCAAGAAAAATGACAATGAAAAAGAAGGGAATTCAATTTCTTAAAGCTTTTAAAGAATTGACATTTCAATTTTCGTTTTTATTTCTATCTAGAACGTCTTTCGAACGCGATGCGATTAAAGTTATCCGAGATTCCGTTTGTAATTCAGGATACTTAGTGGAAATTAGGTTCCATTTACACACTATCACTCACTCGCTCGCAGGACACGTTGCTAGGTGGGATGACGACCGGTGGACGAAGGTGGTCACTGAGTGGTACCCGGTAAGAGCGAGACGTCCTCGACGCAGATCACCTGCTAGTCGTCGGACGATATTGTCGGGGTGGCCGAAAGATTGTGAATGAGCTGGCGTGCAAAAGAGGAGGCCTATACACAGCAGTGGGTGTTAACGATCTGAGATAATGATGACGATAGACTTATATGACCTTGGTGAGTTGGGTGTCACAGTCTCAGTCATCGTGTATGTTTCTGCCAGTGGTAATTATGTGTAATTATGAAAGGTGTCCACTACTGGACATAAACCTCCTCAAAGATCTTTTTTTATATCAAATGACAAGATGAACAAATCGTGCTAAGCGACGCCTGTCCTTAACAGTTACAGTGCAACTCAGAGTGTCTGTAATTTCACCAGCAGCCTTACCCTTCAAAATCGGAACGCCATAATTATCATTTGGCGGCACAAATAGGTAAAGTGGCAATACTTCCTTTTTTATACGTGGCAAAATCCTCATGGATACCTCTCCTCCGTAGCGGACTTCTACCGGCTAAAACCGCACGGTGGCCTTCTCGACCCTTCACCACTGCCTCATGGGACTCTTGATCCGCCAACATAGCTGCACTATACCTGGCGGAGAGAGATCTCTCGCTAGATCCAGGCAATCAGAATGTTTCTCTCGGAGATACTCCTCCAGCGTGTGATGGACGGAATCCTGGTCCCTCTCACAGTATGACGGACTCCTACCGACTAAAACCCCACAATGATCTGTCCTTGCGCTATTTGCCGGGACACCTCTGGCCCTCTGCCAAGGACCCTTACCGCTTGTAGTGGAGCTGGAGAAACTTTACCCCACCCATCCCTAACACCGCGAGCGCCTCCACAGTGCCTATACATTACAGGCGGCAGACGCGGCAATATTTCCCTGGACGAACCCTTTCACATGGAGCTCTACCGCTACTAAGTTACTTGTTAGTGGCGGTCCTATTTGTGTTATTACGGCACCAAACAAAAGGCATTCTAAATGTCCCCGAACTGACGTACATTCCCAAAGAGCGTGCAGTCGCCTGAAGAATAAGTTTTACCCGCATTGTGACCTGAACACATTATCCGTGTTCGTTGTCGTACACTGCGTCCTACTAATATCAACCACCGATATTGTCATTAAAGGAAAAGTCAATTTTCGGAAAATGGCAATTATAGCTTCTGAAAATAAGTTTACGGGATACAAAATGTGTTACAAAAAGTTCATATAGAGTCACTGTGATCCACCTTGCAGCATACAAAGTTTAATTTTTTTATATACACACTCATGCAATAATTTGTATACTGTATTCACGCCGTCCAATAATATAAATAGTCATAACACTAAAATAAACAAAATGGAAAAATACAAAATACATGCAATGTAAGTCTCCAATAGTATTGTAGAATGGCATTTCATTGAGGTAATTAAATAACATTGTCTTAAAGTCTGTAAACCATTGCTGTTAAGGATGCTTTTTCTTTGTCTACCGTCAACGTAGTCCACATCTTTAGTACAACAAAGGCACATGTGATCACACGTCAAAAGTGCTTTCATCAGGTGAAAGTCATAAAAACAAACGAAAGAAAGTTATTTGTAAAATATTGTCAACACCACATTACCACAGATTACTTACTAGTTACTACGTAGCAGATACGTCACTCTCATATAAAATCGAAAACGCCTACAGTATAATAGCCTACTAAATCTGACCAATGCAACCAGGTCTTACTACAAGGAAAAAGCAACCCAAGTACGTGCTCAGAGAGGTGATAATAACGTCGCCCGGTGTGTGCAGTCATGCGGAATCGAATGCTGGGCTTGTACAAGGATTGTAATGTAAATATACACTCAGACGAATGATGGACCTCATGAGGTTTTATTTTCGTACAAAAATAAAAATATTTAAGTAGATCTCTCTAACGGTAATTACTCTGTAGTAACATAATAAAGCGCGTAATTATTAGTCGGATGCAAAACGCCCTTACTAAACGCTAGTTACTACCAAACATAATACATAATTATGATGTTACTAAAAACCGTCAGATAGTGCAACAAAATCTTTAAATTTTTATTTTTGGTAAATTTATTATGATTAGTAAAAAGTCATGGATCAAAAATTGTTGATTATTATCACAGAACAATAAATACAGTAGAAGTGGCTAGTTAAATCCATTAATCTATTCAATCAGGAGTCATAGTACAAATTTGACAGGCAATCCAACTTACAGGCTTAAATAGGATTGCTCTAAGAGGTCATAGTAGGCACCCAGACCGTCCATTTTGCTTTTTAAGGTATAGTTGTGTCATTCTTTTGCGCAAATTCTCTAAAATCGTAGGAACATGCCTTATTATGCTGTTTTGGAGTGCAAAAAATGTTAGCCGCATCAAAAACATTACTTGTAGTAGCATTTTAAATCATCACTAAGTTTTATTTTAATAAATTTTCTATTTGTCAAATTTTTTGCCGCAAGATGGTAGCACGTTCAATAAAAATTTAATATAAAATCAAAACGTCGTAATTTGCAATAAAGGTGTTGGATCTTCCAACGATATATAGTGACTGGGTAAAATTTAAATTATATAAACAATCCATGTTACATCTTCTAACCTTACCTATTTCTGCCGCCAAGCAGTAATGTCAGCATTACTGTGTTCCGGTTTTGAAGGGTAATAAGGTGCTAGTAGTAGTAGAAATTACAGGCACATGGGACTTGTCTACTTATGTCTCAGGGTGACGGGAGCAGTGGTAGTGCCCCTTAGATCTTTGCAATTTAAAGCTCTGAATGTCACTGCAACTGTTATGGTCACGCGTGTACCATCTGGCGCACGATTTGTTCGTCCAGTCACTTGATGTTATAAAAAAACTATGACCAATCATTATTAACATTTCGTAGTGTTTCTCATTTCGCACTGTTAACACAATGGCGTATTAACTCAAAAAGTGTATTTTCTCAGAATCGATGAAACACGAATGATACACCTCCCGTGAAAGATCATTAAAATTTACACAAATCTAAACAATTTCCCACTTGCGCAAATACATTTAAAAATAAAAGGGAAAAAATAATAGCATATTTTTGAATAACACTGATTCGGCCAGTATTAGCTCACATAAATTGTGTCTTGTTTTGAGTTAAGTAGATATCTTTTATTTGTTTTTTACAAAATATTCTAACGACGGTTTTATTGATAATGATAGAATCTTGAATATCACATATTTTGAGATGCGACACTATTGTAATAGCAGTGCGATTTGTTTTTCACCGTGATTATGATGTTACTAATATAACTATTAGTATTATTCAAATAACGCTGTATTATGTGAAATTTTAAAAATCTCCTATTTAAGCTTTAGAAACTTGTCATTTTGCAGATGTGACTTTATTACACCAACCGTGCGATATGAATTTTTGGACAAAATAGTTAATATTTATTCGCGATGTCGTGTTCCAATAGCAAAACTCCCTCGTAAAAACATTTCTTAAAATACCCTGTAATTCTCTATACTGTGGTAAATGTAATACGATATTGGTGAGCTGTGTACTGTGTATAATTAATCTGTGAGTGTGGTGACAAGATGACATTAGTCAAACGTGGTAAATAACGTCTATTACTCTGAAGCCGGCTATGGCAATGGATAATACAGGATGAAATTTAAGTTCACGCTGAATCTTATGTTTATCACGCACTATACCACAAAACTTAAAAAAAAGGCGAAACTGTGTTTTAAATAATGACCAATGGTTGGAAAAAGGTGTTCCACATATATAGACATAGCTACTAGGAGCGACACAGAATTGTTAATAACCACCAAATATAATTAATTACTTTTTCGAACTCCGGATTTCCGGAAATGATTTTACTGTATCGTAAGACAAAAGTAAAGTGTTGAAAGTAATTCTAATAGTGCCTTGTAAAAAAATACAGTAGATAACTGACTTTTACCAAAGCAGAGAATAAAAAAGTAACTAGGTCACTCTCCGCCCCTCCCTAGCTTTAAATATCGCACCGAGCCCCTCATATTGCCGGCCACATTGACGGAGCGGCAACAAAGCTGTCCTGTCAACAAGGATACCCGAGTGAAGAACAAGCGAGAACGCTGCCCAAATGTAACTGCTCGCGATCCGGCTCAAGTATGTGTTACCACCAGCAAAGACCATAAATGTTCTAATTGGACAGAAAAGGAATCGTGGACGTCCTGCGAAAGCAAGACCAGCATTAATAATTCGATAAAAGTTATTTAATTTTTTTTAAATTATTTTCTGCTGTTTTTATTTTAATTTTTGGAGCTGATTTTCTTGTAAGCAATTCATAATACTGGAACTAAATTAAACCTTTACTTGCAATTACAAAAAAATATACTGCTATTAGACTGTGCATTTTTAATATTTTTTGTTGATCTTATTGTTTTGGACAAGTTGTTTAATTACATCATTATGTCAAATAAAATGTTGTTTCAATCCGATAGACTAATGTATGTCGATACTGTGCTAGCCTATAGTAAAGGCTGATCATTTATGTAAGTTGCCTATCATAGGTAGGGCACCAGCTAGGGATGTTCAGCCCTTCAGTTGTGAGGAAGAGGGATGTAGTCTAGGCTCTACTCTATAAGTAGAAGTACTGGCTGAATGAATATAGATTTGTGTTTAGAATGTATTTTAAAAAATAGGGTAGGAAAAAGAAGAACATCTTAGCAGTTCTAGAAGAAACTTCCAAAAATTAACATGTAAAATACGTAATGAACATTTATTTATGAAGATAATCCCAGTTTATATTTAAAAGGATCTCTCGCTACGCTACCTGAGTTTATAGTCAAATAGACATGTTTTTTGTCATTTTGTGGTCACACGTTTGTTGTATGACAGAAATATATTAGATATGTATTTTGATGCTAGATATGCATTGCGATAAAATGTTATACATTAAGTTTAGTTCATAATACTAAATTAATTTTCTTTTGATGTACAGAGTCAAGAGCACGTCAAGCTTGACACTTAAGATTTAAATCCAACTCTATGCCGCTTACGATAAGAACGGCCCAAAGTACAAAGTATCAAACTTGACGTGCTCTTCATTGTACTTATTTTGATGTGCAATCATTATTTTTGTTGGGGAAGTGGCTATTTTTTTTTATAATATCAAGTGACGGAACGAACAAGTGGTGAGCCTCATACCTACACACTTGTCGATAACAGTTGCAGTGCCACTCAGACCTTTAAATCGCAAAAATCTGAGGGGCACTGTCACCGCGCCCGTTACCTGAGACAATATACCATTATTTAGTTGTAAAAAAAACTTGCTTTTTTGCTTAGCGGTTAAGTACTACCCTAATATAAATATGTCAATATAAACTAACGTACAACAGTCATTTGTTCTAGTGAGAAGTCTTAGCGTCGTATTCTAGAACTCTAATCAATGCTCAAGTCAGGATTGCACTGGAAACACAAGCACTGGAAATACGACCCTAATGGCAGGGACTTGGGTATGATTTCGAGTGCTTTAAACCATACTCAAATCCTGACTTGAGCATTGAGTAGAGTTCTAGAATACAACACTTAGAGTCTTTGCTTGAAATATTGACGGACATTCTTATTACACCCCGTATAATCCCTTGGATTTCTTCGTATTAGCCATTTGTAATGATGAGTATTTTGCCAAGGAAATATAGTTGTGGGTTGGATGCTTTTGTGAAAATGGAGATAATAGAAATCATATAACGGGACTTATTATTATGTATATATAATGTATTTTTGACACTCCAACTCAAGAGTAGGGGAGTTACAAGTTCGAAGCCTTTGTTTGTGTAACTGTATGTCTGTGGTATTACAGCTCCCAAACGGATAATTTTTTTAGTAGCAGTAGAGGTTCTTGTGAAAGAGTTCAGTTTAGGGTAGTACTGCCACCCTACCTATTTCTACCGCCAAGCAGTTAGCACAACTGTGGTGCGGTTTTGAAGGGTATGGGTGCTGGTGAAATTACAGGCACGTGGTATTTGTCAATTTATATCTCAAGGTGACGGGTGCAGTGGCAGTGCCCTTCAGAGCTTAGCGATTTAAAGCTCTGAGTGGCACTGCAACTGTTATGGACAGGCATGTCGCTTACCGCCAGGCCTATGTTTTGGCCATCCCGTCATTTGGTAGCGTAAAAAATCTAAGTGCATAAAACTAATTGCCCATTTTTATTTGTTAACTCATTATTTTAAAGGATTTCAATAACGGAGAAGGTTTTCAATAAGACTGTATTATTTTTAAATGTACCTATGTTACGCTATTATTCTGCACAAATGTTTTTGATAGAAAGGGAGTTCCACAGTAGTGGTTTCATTGAAATTTGAAGAAAATATCCCACCTCTAAGGGCGACAAATTAGGGGATGAATTATTGGATTTCAACCACTTTCCGTTAAACGGTTTGAATAAAACTTGGCAAATAGATGTAACGAATATAGCGAAAGTGCATAACTAAACTTTTGGTGTAAGCTTTTTGTTAACATTTAATTTTGTCGCACGTACATTCCGTAATTAAAATTTACCTTCGTACAGGTAGTCCTGTAAAACAGAAATTCTGAAGGCAAGCGGAATTTCATTTTCAATAACGCGACGTCATATCACTTCCGCTTCCGCTAGCCGAGAGGCTATTTACTTTTAAGCTTCACAAAAATATATTTTTAAAATTTTATGATGAAAAATGTATTTTCTAGCTTTTGAAGTTCAAAGTACAAGTCTTTCAAGGAAAAAGGGGATTTTTGGACCATTTGATGTTCAAATATCCTTTATATCTGTTAACTTAGGCAATTCTCCTATAGGTGTTTCCATGCATTTATTTCATAAGTTAGTTCTGTCTATATATTAATGAAGATCGAACATAAAGAAAAATTCGCACAATCTGACTGGACTCCAACCAGTGTCTGTTGCCATATCGGGACCACACGCTCTTATCAACTGAGTTATAGACCGAGTCAGTTTTATCTTTATCTTGCGAATTTCTATAAGCTTGTTGCAGATCTTGGTATTGGGTGTAAACAAGAGGTGGTTTTTGCCGTAGCGCCATCTATCGGAACTTATGAAAGTTTCTTCACTCAACCAGACTCCCTTACAGCTACCAGAAAATTGACATAGATGTCGCTATATTAATTTCAAGATTTGTTGTTTCTGTAATTGTTCTTTGCCTTTTTTTATAATAATATCATCACACAATCATGTGACGGGACGTACAAATCATGTATCTGGTGGTAAGCGACATGCCTATATAAAGCAGTTGTAGTGCTATTCAGAACTATCTAGATAGTAATCAAGAGCAAGTCCATTTACTTAAAAAAAAAGAAATTTAAAACAAAGAAGGTTTACCGATTTTGCCAGAACCGTGCTTAATGACGTGGATGAAATTTTGGGTTCATGCTAATGGCGTATCCGCGAAGTCACAGCGATGGTTTTATTTTACAATAAAAATCAGTTGAAAATATAAACGTATGTATCACTAGCATAATCTATGTATTGTATAGATACCTATATATTACAGGAGTGCGGAAATTGAGATGCTTTAATTTGCAATTGTACAATATGAACTTGTGTAAACATAAGACAAAGCCCCATTCCTAAAGAAGGATAGCGAAAGCTGCTCCAATAACGACGAGGAGCTTGATTTAAGAGCTTGAGCGAATTGGTTATTTAATAGTACCTACACACATACAACATTAAAGCTATAAAATACTTAATGAAATAATCAATGAAACAGTAATGAGATAACGCACAAAATAAAACAATGTGACAATAATATTTAGACAATATTTATATGAGAGATAATGAAAGTTGTTAAGGAACTTTTTGACTAGAGGCCTCTTGATAATGTCAATGTCATATTGATATTGAGAAATTTGTGAGATTTAATGTTTATTCATTTTCATAGCTGCAGAACATGATGAGTTATATTAAATGTGGCAGAGTTTGGCCGATTTGGGAATATTCGGGAAGTTCTTTATTGTTTTATTAACATACCCTATATCAACTTTATAAACCCAACTTCTACAGGCTGTACTTACTCAATTAGCTTTTTTGATGCTTTGATAATGAATCATCAGTATTGATAGGTCTCCTTAATGCACGTCGTCAAAAACACTGGGTCACAAAATCACGGGATGCCGCCATCTTTCAAAATATGGTAAAGAGTAAATCTCTATAATTTTAAGTGCCCTACAGGTCCCAAAATACGCTGTTACCTTAGCTATAAGCCTTTTCCATCCAATGTAACATTTAGGTAAATGCAAAAAATAAAATGAATTGGATAATCTCCCACATTATACAATTTTCTCTTATTTTAAAGATCATGGATCTCTACTTCCTAGTTACCGTAACTATAGTACCTGGCGTCTAGTAATACATCCATTAAGTTTAGCGGAAAAATATCAAAAGCACATCGTAAATATTACTGGGGGCACCCGCGACAGGCTTTTATATCAACGGCATATTGAAAAAACTGTATAAAGCTTTTTTATCTAAAAAAATCTTGGAAAATATTTCAAAAGGGCTTTCTATCAAAGGTGAGCTGGATTAACACGACAATAAATGTATACTAACGATAAAATTGTTAATTAAAATGCCAGGATTTAGTTGTTGATAATTTTTTCCTGAGGTGGATTTTCTTTGGCATTGTGTGGCCCTTTTCACAGAATTATAAAGAATCGTACTACCTTAGCTCGAATTTGAATTTTTCCCGTACTAAATTGGTTCTCCGATAATAATTATCGTCATTACAAACCGAAGTAGGAAAAAGTTTCTTGTATCGATCAATATAACAAAAAAGAACAAAATCACAAAAATCGAAAAATTATTTTATTTATATAAAGTGTAACAAAAAAAAAACTATTAAATTACACAGGTACATACACAGACCACATAGTGGGCACGTAAAATAGTATAATTTTTTATCGAGGGACTAAAACGAACCAACATGTACCCGAGGTGGTTATCCACCGAGCTTTAGCGAGGGTGTCAAACCATCTGAGGTTCAATCGAATTGTAACTGTGTAATGTAAGACGAAGTTTACAAGTATGTGTCTTGTTGGCCTGGCCTGCCATGGCTTCCCTCTACGATATTGTTTACGCTCGCCTTGACAGCCCTTCCCTTGTATCATGGTTTCGTCTTGTTGAGCCCCATCAACAACCTCGTAACCAACTTCAAAAGTTTTTTACGTTCCACCAAGTCGTACGAACTATGGCCAGAACAAGATCGTTTTACGCCTTACAACAACGCACAACAAGTCTTTCAGTACAATCATTGACTTACAAATAAATGGACGTCGGGTCCGCGCTAAAAAGTGTCCGAGCTTATAGGGCGTTAAAATCGTATACAGAGCGTCATTCACGCTTTAGTCTTCGTTTGTTCGACTGACAGCGAAGCAAGCAAAATTAGACAGTACTGCGATGACATTACAATTTAAATTCAACGTTTTAGCTTTTTCATATTCCTTTACATGTCACTACGTTTAAATAGGTTGACTTGGGACATTTTTTTCGTGGTTTTTGTATTAGACCCGTCGTCCATTTATTTGTAAGTAAATGAGTACAATTGACATTTTCGCGAATACTAGGCATTCGTTTAAGCGGCATATTAGAAGAGTAATTTGTCCACCTTAGCTGTTACCTAATTTTTTGTAATAATGGTTATACTGTATATTAAAAAATTATGTAACTTTGTACTATGTGATATTTGTCATCATTTTAATTTTTAATTTGGAATGTATTTTGCTGCAATTTTACAAATATTATTGTTACAAATTTTTTTCTTTTTTTTTTTAATATTTTAATTTTTATTATTATTATTGTTACTATTTGAATTTACGTCAGCATTTAATGAACTCTAAAGTCACTATGTCACGTCATGCCATTTTATCAGTGATATCCATTGACTTACAATTATATGGACGTCGGGTCCGCGCTAAAAAGTGTCCGCACTTGTAAGGCGCTAAAATCGTATACAGGGCGCGACACTCCGCTTTAGTCTTCATTTGTTCTACTGACAGCGCGATACTGCGATGACATTACAATTTAAATTTCGAATAGGTTGACTTGGCACATTTTTTCGTGGTTTTTGTATTAGACCCGTCGTCCATTTATTTGTAAGTCAATGGTGATATCCTATAATTGGCAACACTCATTGGTCATGTAAATTAGTTTTTAAGTTTTATGATGTATGCTCTTGGATGTCTTTTAGAAATAAATAAATTGTTCACTACAGAAAAAATCCTTAGATCCGGCCGGATTCGAACCGATGTCTTCTAGCTTACCGTGTCAGACGCTATACCAACTAGCCACGGAACGAACCAGCGGACCTCACGAATTTTTCTAGGTGCTTGCGTCTGTATTTTATATATATTTCACTATTTTACTTTTTTTAATTTATATATTTCTGTATTTTGTATACTGCGTATGTTGGTTTTTCAATGACGTTTTAGTCGTGGCGCCATCTATGAGAAATCTATGAAAGGTTTTTGTATTGATTTTTTATTGGATTTGTATTAATAATTATAACAAACTAGTGGAGTAATTTCACAAAAAATAACTGAAAATCAATGCAATAAAAATGTAAAGTTGTTCACTAGTTTGTTTATTACATGGTAATAAAAGAGAGACGTACCCCTTTTTAGCAGAACACCTGTGCCAGCATATTTACTCTCCTGTGGTTTACGATCGGCTTGTCTCCGATCGACAGCTGACACAGTCGCATAAAACAACTATACTCTGTACTGGAGGTAAAACATACTCGAAAGGCAGGTGTATTTTGTTTTTGGAAGGTTTTATGGTTACACCCCTTTCACATTACGGTAATTGAGGTATAAAAGTCACTGGAGGCCCTGGAGGAGTGAGGTATTTTATATCAATGATGTCACAGTAGTGGTTTCTCTGGTTACTGTAAAGGCGTTTGCACTGACAACACAAATTAGAAAACTGAAACAGTACAGAGCTAACAACTGACCTGTGTGTACATCTGCGTATATTTAAAAAATAGTCTGTATTTATTGTAATAAATAGGTTAACGAGAAATGGGTGCAATACAATAAACCCAATTCATACTCTAATTTGCCGCCCTTAGAGATAATAGTTATTTTTGATACAAGTGCGGAAAGTTAGTCATTATTCACGAGTCTCGAGGCAAGTGAAAATGACAAATCCGCACGTGTATCAAACGACGTTTTTTAATACATTTGCGAAAAAACTACATTGAAAGTAAAATAAAACAGTATTTAAAAAAAAACTCATTTTCTGCTAGTAAATTAAAATAATGAAATACAACCACTGCAACCATTATTTAAAAGTCTATGGAAATCTAGTTCTAACGTGCTGTTTTTGTTTATTTTCTGTAATATCGGTCTGTAACCACTTTTCTTATTATGAAGTCCTGGTACTTTTGTTTAAACTTCTTTAGGAACCCGTGCACGGTAGTGAGATACAATTTATCTGTAATACATAGAACAAATATATACATAAAAATCTCGCCTGTCACCCATTCAGGGGTAGGCAGAGACTGTGGACCTCCACTCGATACGTTCATTATATAGTATTTGTAAATAAATATAAGTTTTAATGACGAATGACTTACGTCACAAAGCACATAAATATGAAATAAATATACAATCTCTTTAGTTCTATGTTTAAGACTTAAAACAACAGTAAATTAAAAAAACTGGAAAAGTAAAAAGCACTAGTGCGAGAAATCCAACTTTCCGCACGATTTGTAGTGCGAAAAATACCACGTTTTGAGCAACTGTATTAAAAAATATGTTGTCCAAATTTGAATGAGACTACTATTGAGGAACTCCTTTCCAACAAAAAATGAATCATTGAAATCGGTTCACAAATGTCGGATACGCGTAACATACGTAATGTACAAAAAAAACGCAGATGTGTTGTTGTCTTCCTCGCAGTGAAGATTCGAATCTCAGTCAAATGACCAACCTTGCAACCAATCAGCGTCGAGCAAAATGACTGACATTCACCACGTACGATTTTTTTAAAAGTTGTGGAACAGATTTCAAACGCCGATTTCTATGAACGTAACATATCCTGGATATATAAGGTCATTGGGTAAGACGAAATGGCGTGTATTGGGAGAGGCATATGGCCGGCAGTGGACTGGATAGGCAAATGATGACGATGATGAGGAATAGTTCGCACCCTTGGTGTAATAAGGACATATTTATCTGCAAAATTACAACTTTTCAGGAGACAGGTTTAAAGATTTTACAAACGAAGACGATAACTTTTTATTTTTCAACTAAAATTCTTTTCTTTTTTATCCTCAGATCAATTAGTCCATATTTGTTAGTACCAATCTCATGAGCTAAGTTAGCAGAAGCACGGAGAACAATTAGATTACCTACATTAAATTTAATTACATTAATTATGAATGCAATTATTATGTGTCCACGTGTTACACGATGAACCTGCGGAAGACAGCCGAGTCCATTCTTCCTGCTATTATATTCATATTCATATTCATTTAATCATTGCATTACATGGGTAGGTAGTAGTAGTAGGTATACAATTTGTTGTGATCTGCCATGTAACCCTGCAGGGCACCGCAATATTTACATTATTTACATAATATCATTACATAATATCCACTTTCAATTTAATAATTTACATATCTTTACAAATAAAATTCTTACAAATACAGTCAAATAAGGTCAAGTGGAATAATTAATAAAATTGAAATATGTCAATGGTAAGATTAATTGTCAATAAAAAAGAGAAAAATAAATTACAATAATTAAATAGATTCCAAAATTTAAACAACATTCAATATAATAACAATGACAATTAAATAAAATCTTAAATATAGGATAAACTTCCAAAAAACTCAATCAAAACTGTAAAATACTAAATTAAATTTATTTATTTTATTTTATTTTAATTTTTAAAATTTTATTTTTTATTATTTAAATCATGATTAACAACTCAATCTCTACTCTCAAAAAACTCTTGTAGTGTGTAGAAGGATTTTTGTATTAAGTATTTCCTCAAACTTTTCGTGAACTTATCAATGTTAATCTCATTCCTGATAATCGTCGGGACTTTGTTATATATTTTTAAACACATTATAAATGGGCCGGAGCTATGCATTTTTCAATTTTGAAAGTGGAACAGGTATTTTGTGTCTAGGTCGCAAAGGTCGCTTATCGGTCAGTGGCTGCTCGTTTGGGAAAAGGTGATTATGTTTTCTTATAAATTTGCTCATCTCTAAGACCGCATCGTCATCATCGCATTATCGTCAGGATACCATTGTTGCTCCCACGCAATCGCATCGTATCCGCAAACCTACCAGAGGCACTGCAAAAGCGAGGAAGCCTCAACAGAACCCTAACGCCCAGTTACACGACGCGAAAGTTTTCGCGCGGCCGCCGCGGTGCGACCACGCTACTTGCCACGCTTTCACGTACATTTATGGCGAATCCGAATTCAATTTTCTAGCCAACAACATTTAAATTCCTCGCAATAATACAACCGCGCGGTCGGTAGTCCAAAGACAAGACAGCCTTGCCCGTGCGCCCGGGATGCTCATTGTTAAAACGTAAAAGCTAAACACATAGAGCGTATTTTGCCATGACTATAATAAAAAAATACTTACATGCAATATATGACTAGAATAAATGCGCCCTAAAGATTTTCGACGTTAAGCGCAGGGAATGGCTCGCTATGTGAAGGTGGTCCACAGTGCACCTGTGTAAGCTCTAAAAAGAGTTATGTTTACATTTACGGAGCATCTTTTATGCTTAAATAGAGAGTTATAAAACTTCACATCATATACATAACTTGTTTTATCTACTTCGTATTTTTAAGACTAGTTTATTTAGGAGGATTATCACACTGCACCGCCCCCGCGACGGAGCGCGGAGCTACGTTTTTTGGCGTTGCACTAAAATACCTCAGTTTGTATGGAAAACACGCGCCGTTGAACTTACCTATTAATTAAGTAATTAAATTAGTTTACACTTCTGCTGTTTTATTTATCTATGTATTCGTTTTATATATCTAGTGTAAATATTTTTGTATGTACCAAGTCTCACGCACAGGTTATGCATGTATTTGTTGCTGAAAACCAGCGCTGCAGGCTGAAATCTATCAGCCTGTAGCTAATAGCTGAGCAAATCCCGTTTGCGTGAGACGCGACACGCAATTATTATTACATTTTTAATTTTTTTGTTTTTATTTTTATTTTGTTTTAATCATTATAATTATGTTTTAACTTTTGTTTTAAGTACTGTATTTTAGTATAAAGTGTATATAATATTGTATTTTCATTTTAAGATGTCTCGGTGCTTACGCAATAAAGTATTTTTATTCTTATTCTTAACATACTGACAATGCTTCTCAATCAATTTATCTGGTTCGTAAAAAGGAATGTATCCAATATCCTCGGTGTCTTTTTATTTGAGTAAACAAAAACCAAATAGTCAGTATAACTGCAGCGTCCTGAATGAGTTCCGTATTATTAACCATTCTTGTCAAAGAAGGATCTCGGCTACATATACAATCACTTCGGCGATCAACTGCGAAGCGAGTACTTTAAGTGACACGGGGCCGCTAGACCGCTGCCCCCGCGCAGATTAAACCGCGGGTTGGCGCAAATTTGCGTCTCCGCTACCGCGTGCGTAATTCCGCGTCTCGCGCTCCGTCGCCTTAGTTACTTGTATAGTGTAATGTCCTACGACTTTCGCATGTGGGGTAAAGCGGCAGATATACAAACCATATTTGTGTTGTAAAAACGAGCGATTCGTTCTGTATACCGTTTAGGTTCTCGGATTTCTCTCAGAGAAACGTTTCAGGAGACAGGTATCATGACTATGGCATCACAGTACACTTACTCAAATATTTTGTATGCCCGTAAAAATATACTATTAACCTTAGAACTAAGTCTGTAGAGCCAACTAACTTTATCTCTGTCTTTGTGTAGTATTTATTGGGTGTGATATTATTGTTACTGTTGGCTGTACATGAAATGGTAAGGGAAAGCTGTAACCTATCACAAACAACCCTACGATCCTACCTAACAGCCTAGCCCTAACCATACACTACTATATATACGTATATAGAGGAAGCCTGTTACCATGCGACCTAAGGTAACAGACGGAAGATGGGAAGGATAAGGAGAGGATTTTCTCACTGCCAGTCTCACAGACTCAAGACCGATCAGATAAGCTGACGGCTAAAGAATCTTGGCCGCAGTGAGAGGATGCTGTAGTCAGGAGATTTCCGTCGTCGTCAATGAGACAGCGTTGATGTCTGGATTCAAAGAGATTTTTATTTCTAAAAACTAGACTACCATAAAAAATCTATTTACATGTATATATCTACAATATTATTTCTAAATGTAAAACAAAGGAGACGTCTACTCAGCAGGCTGGTCTTGTACGTTGCTATTCGGCCAGTGCACTGCTGAGCTTTAACTAAGGCACTTAAACGATTCTTTTATGGGGAACTGTATACGTTTTTACAATAAGATTCCGGAGCATATATTAAGTTTACCATTTCCTAAGTTTAAAACTTACATTACAAGTATTTGAATTGAAAAGTCATATTACAAAATTGTAGATTACGTGTTAGATAAAGATGTATGATTCAAAATGTATTCTATAGCATTTAAGTTAATTTGAAAAGAGCAATCCCTAGAGTTTCTTACTTGTTCTTCTCAGGGAGGTCAGCGCAGTGAACGAGCAGTAGCTTAAAAAATGACGTTTTCAAGTATAAAAATTTTACCTCTGGAATAAATGATTGTTTGACTTTGACTTTCATGTGATAAAAGTATGTTTGACGCACGTGGTGGTATTTATAACTTTTACAATAATTTCATTTCCAAATCACACATGTCAAATGGGTCCACAGTGTATTATAAAGTTCATTGCCCTCGCTAATTTTCCGCCGTAGTCCGTATCACACCGCAGTAGAAACGACATCTAAAATACAATTATTAAAGAAAGAATGTTTGTGTTTTGTTTGTTTAATAATTATAACAAACCAGTGGAGTAATTTCACAAAAATATGAATATCATGGTGGCGAAACATTCAATAAAACTTGATTACAACCAAAACAATTGAAATTTTCAAATATTCACGAAGAGCACAACACATAATACAACTACAAATCAGGTCGGTGAATCACCATATACTCAAACGCCCCTACAAGACCCCTACATCATTAGAAAGATACGATCTTAATGAAACTATAAGGAACTGTTCGAGCTGTGCAGAAAGATAAAGTAAACCGTTTCACGCGATCCGTGATGGGGCAAAATTGTACACCACGCAAAATAGAGAGCTTTACATTTACACGATTATACTGTCTTAATACAGTTTAGTAGCATTAGAGGGAAGTACTGCCACCTTACCTATTTCTGCAGCCAAGCAGTAAAGTCATCATTGCTCTGTTCCGGTTTTGAATGATAAGGGTACTGGTGAATTACAGGCACATGGGACATATCAAGTTATGTCTCAGGGTGACCTTTCTTTGCGATTTAAAGCTCTAAGTGGCACTGCTACTGTTATGGACAGGCGTGTAGCTTACCATCAGGCACACTCATGGAGTTTGTCACATATACATATTAAAAAAAATCCATTAAACCAAGTGTATTTTTTTAAATTCTGGTTACATGGTTATGGCAACACTGTAACTCACAATCAAAATGGATTCGCTCTGGACCTTTTGGAGGGAAAAGTGTCGTTTTTATTTTGACTTTCAATTATTTTGTGAAATCTAGTTTAAAGTGGAAGCCTTAACCGAAGATTAAATCTATAAAAAATCTCGAACTAAAATACCCATATTGGCCCGTTCTAAGGAATCCCGAGTCAATCCAAGCACGCCGCCTCAAATTGCCTATCCTCTTTGTGGCGGCCATATTTACAGAAAAACTTATTTTTATGTTTTCGGCTGAAGGACTTTGTTTCCATGGCCAGAAATAAATTATTAAAAAAAAACACAATTAAAATGATAAAAAATCTTTCATAAATTATTTTTTATTAAATAATTTGAATTAATAAGTCGCCGCGCAAACGTGTGTCTCGTGTTGGACACAAGTAACCGGCACAAACGAATATTCTACTTTCATACGATTCGGACGCTCACCGGTCACTGGTTGCCGTAATTTAGTATGAAAATAGAATATCGCTTCTAGTTGCCGGTTGCTTGTACACAAGACACAAAAGACACATGTTTGCGCGGCTCTAAAAAACTTGATTAAAATATCATGTTTTGGCTGACTAAGTGCCTAGCTTCTGAGTATGGAAACCTAATTTTGAAATAAGTCAAAAGTCCCATTTGTGTCGGGATTTTCGAGACTGAACGATTGTTTTCCCTTGACGCTTAGACCCAGCGAAACTAGAGGTCTTACTGTATGTAGAAACAACACTGTAACACAATAGCCTACAATCATGCAACACAGGAATCTTCTAAGTGTTAATAATTTTCGAATGAGACCTCTAAACATAACGGTCTTAATAAATGGGAAAATTGTTTTACAAGCTTTGGTTATATAACTGTATTCTTGCATGCTTCTATGTTCTATAAAATAAATTCATAGTAAGATAACGACTCATTGAAACAACTTATTAAGGTTACTGTAGTGAAAGAAATATTAGCGGACTTAGTAAATCCTTATTTCCCTTTATACAGCCCAAGTTTGATACTTTGGGCTGTTCTTAGCGGAATAGAACAGGGCGTGGTGGGTATGGCATAATATCGTGGAAAAATACGTATTTTGCTTCTTAGTAATGTTATCCATGGTAGAGTTTCATATTGTTATTACTTGTGTTATTTTATTTGATTTTATAAAATTTTCCATTTTCTGTTTATCGTAATAGATTTTTTGTTATAAGAAACGAAAGTAAATCTTATGTCGCTGCAATATGGTCGACTTTTTTTTTGAGCACGTTTATTAGGCATTAATCGTTTGTTGTCTTTCAATTATTGCTGCTAGATAGTAGCACATTGAATGAATTTTCAATTTGTAATCTCAGTACAGAGTACTAAAAAACCGACCTCAAAAGTACGTGGAATTACATCTATTTGCCGAGTTTTATTGAAATAGGTTACCGGAAACTACGCAAACTGTGATTCATCCCCTAGTTCGCCACTATTATCGCCACACAGGAGATAATAAAAATTGGTTCTCACTACGCAAAGTATATTGAGAGAGAAAAACGCCTTGAATTGGAGAATAGCAAAATCAACTATTAAAATAATTAATAATTACTCCTTATATAAAATTTAGGCGCTATTTATAAAAATGAGTCTTCATGCGTGAACAGCTATCCTTAGAGGTGGATGATTTTCTTCAAAATAAAATGAGACTACTATGGAGGTACCCTCTTTCCAACAAAAAAGAATCATCAAAATCGGTTCACAAATACCGGAGTTATCGCATAACATACATACAAAAAAAAAGATACAGTTGAATTGAGAACCCCGCCTTTTTTTGAAGTCGGTTAAAAATGAAAACGTAAAGCGTTATTGCAAGTTACGACGTTTTGATTTTCAACAATATGCCAACAGGGTAAAGTTTAAACTGCATTAACAGTCCAGAATATGTTACATCGTTTTAAATTAGAAACTACTACCAATCATTATCGAGATTTCATACTGTGTAACAAATAGCACTGGTAATACAATAGTGTATTAAATAAAAAAGTGAATTTATTCAGAATAGCTGAAAAACTAATTACTCAGTTCCCGTGAAAGATTATTACAATTTATGTATAGGTTAAAATTTATTAGACATCTAAACAACTTCTATTTGCCAATTTGAAAATAAAAGTAAAAAATAATTTCATGTTTTGTCCAGAACTAGCTCACAAAATGATTGTCTCATTCTGGGTTAAGTAGATATATTTTCATGGTTTCTTACAATATTCTAATGACAATTTTATTGACATGTAGAGACACAAATTTTACGTTCAGAAATGGTATAATCTTGAATTTCACATTTGTTGAGTTACAACATTATCGTAATAGTACTGCGATATGATAGTGTGAGTTTTGGCGATAGTCTGATAGGGCCTTAGGCTTTCCATTGTTTTTTTCTTCCGTTCAATTTACCATATTAAATGAAAAAAAAAACTCTTTCTCTATTATAATTATTAATACAAAGATCGAACACTCAGAAAAAATTCCTTCGATCCGGTCGGATTCGAGCCGACGTCTTCTTGCATACCGTGCCAGACGCTATACCAATTAAGCCACGGAACGAACCAACGGACCTCACGAATTTTTGTATGTGCTTGCGTCGTGTCTTTGTACATGGTCTTTCAACGACTTTTTAGTCGTAGCGCCATCTATGAGAAATCTATTACAGATTTATCACCCAGTTAGTACCTTTACAGCTACCAGTTCTGGCGAGAGATGTCACTATTCACTGTATTAATTAAATTTTTATTGAATTGATATTCAATTATTTTTTGTGAAATTACTCCACTAGTTTGTTATAATTATTAATACAAAGATCGAACACTCAGAACTCTTTCTCTATTACTTTATTTTATTCTTCGTATTTTTGACCAGGCCTTTTTTTTAAGGACCTCCTAAATCTGCTTGAGATATGTATGCCGAGGCCAACCTTTCTCCACATTTCCATCCACATTCGCTCCATAAATTTATGCCGTAACTTTGCTAACATCCATCCTTTCCACGCGGCCAAACCATAGGGGCATTCTTTTTTTTTATTAGCCTCCAATGCAAAAAAGAGGGGAGTTATAAATTTTGAAGTCTTCGCCTGTGTGTATCTGTGTCATTATAGCTCGCAAACGGAATTGACTGATATCAAGGTGGCTTTTTTTAAATTGAAGTTTAGTTTAATCGGGATTCGGGATGATTCTTGCTACGTTTCATGAACATTTGCGCAGATCATTTCCCAGTGTACGGAAACTAGCCATTCAATTTGTCGGGGAAATTTTACATTTTTAATTTACGGTTTTACGTTTTATTTATAATCACAACAAAACCGTGGTAGCCTGAAACGTGAAACATACAGAGAGCGGGCGGGAGTCGGGCGCGCGTCGTTTCGGGACCGCGGTGTGTCTAAAGTCTGTTCCAATCCTATTTCACCAAAAAGTAAACAAACCTGTTTGCTTACAATAATAACGCATAGAATGATAGTTTCATATCAAACGAACTGTCACAAGTGACGCAAAAATCAAAGCAATGTAGGCTAGTTTTAGTAGTAGTTTAATTTTCGGTTTTAGTGAATATTTACATAAAAATACAAGTTGAAACGCGTTACTTCCTTGTGGAATGTGATGTTAGTATCTATTCTATGTTTGTCTGACGTATTTTTACACTCATTTACCGCACATTTCGTCATTTTTAACTAAAATTCTGGAGCTGTTCGCGGTGCAAGTTGACCTTGAGCACTGAAGGCCCGCCCGCTCGTGTAGGCAATTTGGGAGCGCTTCAATTTGCCTCACTTAGCGTGTGCGGGCTAGGTTTCTATGCGTTGTTATTCTAAGCCTGTTTGTTAAAATTCTAAAGCAATCACTCAATAAATCGAACAAGTAACACTTTCACGTATATTTTGATAATTTCGACTTGATATCTCTTCACTTTTTCCAACAATATTCATTTGAATAGCATCGTGAAATCGTATTTGAAAAATGGTAGTTCAAAAGTGAGGTTATTTTTCATCTATACTTCTATGACTTGTCTATGGTAGCATAGTGCTGTACGAAAAAAAACCATTCCGTTCATTCAATTAAAGTTTTTGTAATCGATTGATAAATCGAAAATTTCAATCGCAATCGAGCGAGTATCTAAGTGTAAATATTTGAAGGACGATTTAAAATTAAGATTTCGGAAATTTTAAATATATGCTTTTATAGGTTATATATTTTTACTATTCATGTGAGGAAAACCGCTAGTATGACTCAATTAAACAAATCAATTTATTCAATTACTTAATTGATTTTTGGTGTGCGTAACAATTGGTCATCACTAAACCGTCTATGGTTAGGTCAGTGACTTGTTTGTTTACTTTTTGTTTAAAATGGATTGACGGAATTCACGGAAAGAGACTTTTATTATTATTATTATTTATTAAGGCTTTGGCAAAGCCATCAGCCTAAACATGAAGTTTAATAATGTTTCTGTAAATATGGCCGCCACAAAGAGGATAGGCAATTTGAGGCGGCGGCGTGCTTGGATTGACTCGGGATTCCTTAAAACGGGCCGTTACGGGCATTCTAGTTAGTCGAGATTCGTATAATTTCGCGTTTTAATCTTCAATTAAGGCACAATAGCACTATCCTATTCCACTTTAAACTAGATTTCGCAAAATAATTGAAAATCAAAATAAAAACGAAACTTTTTCCTCTAAAAGGTCCAGAGCGAATCCGGAAATAGACTAACCGCGCAGTGTTGCTACTTTAGCCGATTTTTACTAAGGTCTACAAGCCGTGTACATAAAAATACATAATAATTATGTGATATGATTCAGACTCAATTAATCATCTTTAATTTATAGGTAAGCAAATTACATTTGAAATCGCATATTGATTAGTTTCTATTTAGGCAGTATTTTACATACATTAAATTTATGTAATAATTCCTAACAAGTGCAGTATTGGCGGGTAACAGATGGATGCACGTCGCGTCCGATCGGCTGGTCTGGAAATCTTTGGGGGAGGCCTATGTTCAGTAGTGGACTTCTTCCGGTTGATATGATGACAATGAAGTGCTGTATTTCATATACATCAAATTCATGTAATTAATCCCTGACAAGTGTAGTATTTTATATACATTCAAGTCATGTAATAGTTTTTATTAGTAATTTTGTACTTGTTTTTAGTTAATATTTAAGTTACACTTTATTCTTAATGTTTACCATACCAGTACTTACGTGCCATCTCATCTTGTAAAAGCAGTTCCAATTGAAAACCAGCGTTACAGCAGGCGAGCTGTAACATTTGCTGAGTTGGATCCGTTTCAGCTTATAGATATAATTATGTAATCATTAATGTGTTTTATCTGTTT
Organism: Hyposmocoma kahamanoa; assembly: GCF_003589595.1. Lineage (NCBI taxonomy): Eukaryota > Metazoa > Arthropoda > Insecta > Lepidoptera > Cosmopterigidae > Hyposmocoma > Hyposmocoma kahamanoa. The sequence goes on from NW_020653993.1 coordinate 1,298,673, forward strand.
TGCTTGAATTTTCTTAAGCTGAATAAACGTTTGTTTCTTTCTTTCTTCCTAATGCTCTAGTTAAGGTTTTTTTATGACACTAAGCGACGAACGAGTCGTGCGCCTGGTGGTAAGCAACACAACGGTCCATGAAAGTTCCAGTGTTACTCTGAACTTTATGTAAGTAAATGTGGCATTTACGAAATTGTTAGCTAAGTACAAAAAAATATTCGGTAGCTAAACTATTTAGCTATTTTAATTTTGTTACCGGACTGCCACGCAGAGGTCCCAGCCTCGTTTCCCGGGTCGGGAGAAATATTTGAATGGCCTACATTTATTTCTCTCGTGAGTTTGGGTGTAAATTTGTGGTTGTCTATGTGTGTGTTCATGGCACCCGCGACACAGGGTTTCCCTAGTGCGGGGCTATGTTGAGTGTGTGCTTGCGTCGGGTCTTTGTATTTAGTTTTTCAACGATTTTTTAGTTGTAGCGCCATCGATGAGAAATCTATGAAAGATTTATCACCCAGTTAGTACATTTACAGCTACCAGTCGTGGCGAGAGATGTCGCTATTCACTGTATTTTAAATTTTTATTGATAAGATATCTTTTATTGTTTCTTACAATATTCTAACGACGGTTTATTGACGTGTTGAGAATCAAATTTTACGTTCAGCAATGGTGTAATCTTGAATTCCACCTATTTTGAGTTACAACACTGTTGTAATAGCAGTGCAATGCATTAGCAAAGTATTTTGACACGTTGTTTATATTTAGGTGTGACCCCCCGTACCTACGAATGCCGTGTGAAACAAAACAACTGAGAATAACATGTATTCTCCAAAATGCTTTCATGCTTAATCCAGCTAAGCGTACAAATCTTTTGATTTATGACATTATAGGTTGACAGAGTATGTTGCATGCAGTACGTAATGTTGCCCATGTAATTTTTTTACGATATCAAGTGATGGGACGAACACTTCGCGCGCCTGATGGAAAGCTACACGGCTGTCCATAACAGTTGCAGTGCCACTCAGAGCTTTAAATCGCAAAGATCTGCCGCTGCGCCCGTCACTCCAAGACGTAAGTTCACAAGTCCCATGTGCCTATAATTTCACCAACACCCTTACCCTTCAAAACCGGAACACAGTAATACTGACGTTACTGCTTGGCGGCAGAAATAGGTAAGGTGGCAGTACTACTTCAGAAGCAGTAGAGCTCCTCGTAAAAGAGTTCGTCCAGGTATGTCTCAGGGTGACGGGTGCAGTGGCAATGCCCCTCAGATTTTTGCGGTTTAAATATCTGAGTGCAATTGCAACTGTGCGGACTGGCGTTCGTCCCGTCACTTGATATTATAAAAAAACAATGTAAACGAAAGAACTTGATTGATTAAATAGTAATAAATGTTTATATGTATTAATAATATATAATATCTATACATACTGTGGATATTAGGAAATATTAAAAACTCCTCATTTTTGTTACTAAACATTTTTTAATATGCTGTTATGAGCTTTTCCTAGTTCTCTGCATTAAGAATATGATGGTCTTCTACCGAATCAATACATCATCATCTGTTTCCATTCCTGAAAACGTACCTGAAACATAAAATTATAAACGCAACAATGCAATAATAACTCACACACTCATAGCCCCGCACTTGGAAAAGACAAATAAAAAATAAAAAAATGAATAAATGTTTGCCGTTTGCCAAAGCCCGAACCTCTGCGTGGCAAACTAGCATGGTAGCCGTTCGGCCACGGAGACAGTTTACGGTTTATTTATTTTAGTTTTTTTTAACTAGACCGTGAATATTAGATCATTGAGACAGATCTGTCAAATTTAATTATTACGTTTTTGTTACTGATTGCATTTATTACTTAGGGTGCGTTCCCATTGTGTCGTGACGACAGATAGTTATGTAGCTTAAAATGTCGTGACTTGTGTATATAAATGAAGTTGTTCACATATATTACAACACGATTACCTGTCGTTCACGACTTTTTTGTCTTTACGACGACAGACTGTCGTGACAATGGGAAGAGCTAGAACAACAGTCGTCGGACGATAGATAAAACGTCACCTATGGGGCTCTTGCACATAAACGTGATACGACGTTGCGTCGTGCTACGACGCGGCATCGTTTCATGATGCAACGTCACATTTATTTATTTTTGTTGTTCAATATTCAAAGATGACTTTGTATTCTTCTGATGTTTTGTCCCAT
>NW_020653993.1:1325875-1358270 GCF_003589595.1 Hyposmocoma kahamanoa
TCTTCCAGGGAAGTACTGCTATCAGACCTATTTCTTCAGCCTAACTCTAATTTAAGCATTACAGCGTTCCTATATTTCTTTTCTACACTAACTAACAATTAATCTTAGTAATACCTTAAGATTGTCATGTGTCATTTCCAAGGGTGAGAGCCTGGTGACTTGTAGTACAGGCGTTAAGCCTTTAACAAGCACCAGCTCCCAAAAATAAGTTATTGCATGTATCTTAAATTACTAAGAACTATTTGTACGTATTTTTGTGGAGAAATAAACGTTATTATTATTATTATTATTTTGAAAAGTAAGGATGCTGGTCACATGAGACTAGTTTGCGATTTAAAGCTCTGAGTAGCTTAACACAAGGTGCACGAGTTGCTCGTCCCGTCTCTTGATATCGTAAAAATATAGAGTCTCTACATGTCTACATGATTACACGTCGTCGCAAATAAATGATGATGTACTCATCATCATTTATTTGCAAAATTTTTCGTCCTTCAGGACAGGCTAAGGCATCTACTGCCAGATTTTACACTGTTATTTTTTTTTCAATACTTTAATTTCTGATAATTTTTGGTGGGAAATCGTTGTTTTACGGTGGCCATTTTGAAATTCTATACGATGATGATCATAACAATAATAATATTCTTATTTCAAAACACACTAACTAGGTACAGAGATGTGTCTAGCTCCCAAACTAGGATCCCTTGTACTAATGGGAGGTAGGTCTTAAGTCCGTCAAGTGTGTTGCCTAAAAATGACAATAGTATATTACACTCAGCTTATAAAATACAAATGGTAGAACACAAAGATAAGTGGTTTACATTTAATTCATAAAATACATTCATAAATTTCTTATACAATCCAGTATAGTTCTCGTTTCTATAAACAACAAAAAATGTTCATATCTTCATTTTTCTTTACGTGTTTATTTTCGTTGTGCATCACCACTATTCGGCCTTATTGTAGTAATTTGTGGTTAAATGATATTGGTGACGCAACCATTAAATATATATTGTAAAAAAATAATTTTATTTGTGTCTACTGTTTATTGACCCAAAAAAATACAAAATGTTTTTACTGATGCATGAGATAAAAAGGGGTTACTAATATTTTCCAAATGATAAACCTGAGACAGTTATAAGAAACTCTAGTATCACGCTCGACTTGCGAGGAGAAGGATGAGAGTTCGATCTCGCAAAAACCACTAAATCTTTTCAGATTAGGTAGCATTTATCACTTGATTAAACGGGTAAAGAAAACGTCATGCGGGACCGTGAAAGGCCCACTGACATCTTTAAAAGGGGCTTAAAGTTGTGGCCCGAAATCCACTGGAGTCGCTTATCAAGTAGTGTAGAAAGATCATTGAACCGTAATTCACAATGTCGAATGACATTGTTACGAAAGATGCTTACTATAAACTATAGTTAGAAAGATCAAGGGATTGAAATAGAATGACGTTTCGAATTGCATAAGGTCGAAGATCAGTCCAATATCTTTCTACGTAAGATTTGTTTATAGTGCTCTTCCCCATCAACCTCTTGGTTATGCAGGAAAGGCACCATGACCTGTGCGAGGGAACCCGTACATAACCCCATAAGTTGACAGTCCCATGTGCTTGTAATTTCACCAGCATTCTGCCCTTCAAAACCTCTCATATTACTGCTTGGCGGCAGAAATAGGTAAGGTGGCAGTATTTCCTTGGACGAACACTTTTACAAGGAACTATACTGCTAAAAACTTGCTCATGTTGATGATCTAAAGTAGCCCATTGACGGGTTCTTCTGTGATATTTTAAAGTTAGTCGAATTAACATTAACGAGGTACGTAATAATTTTTGAACTACTACAATTAGAATGAAGATTTATTATTTTACCGCCGCCACTTTCGCGATGATCCTAAAAATTAACATTAAAGTTAGCGAGCGAAAACAAAATTTTGCCGGTCAGCAAAAAGTTGAAATTGGCTTTCGATAATTTTGCTGAATAATCCGAATTTTACAAAATTATGTCCTATATAGAGTGAAGAAAATTCATCCTTATTGTCGAAGTGTTATAAATCACTGTGTAAGTGGACGATAAGTTTGTACCTCGAGAGTGCGTATAGTTGGGACAATTTTATTTTTCACGTTTGTGGAAAATAATTTTGAAATATCTTGAACTTTATAGTCTGAACCTTTAGTTGGAAATTGCAACTATGACTGGCATGAACAACCGCACGGTAGGGTTAGTTACAAGAACGGATACTCTAAAATTGAGAATACCATAAACCCGTCTGGCTAGGTCAGGTACCTACAGTATAATTTAGGACCCCACTGGGTGTCGATTTGATGAATACTGGATCAGTAGCTGTTTTCCGTTTGTATTATCGATTTATCACCATGTGTTATCATGTAGGTTTTATTTATTAAGAAGTTAGAGTAAAATCACTTTGTAGGGTTGCCACTTTTCGTAAAATTGTAAATAATTACATAGTTGTTGTCGATAATTATGTCCTTACATTGTAATTTTTTTAAATGACGGGACGAACAAGTTATGCGTAAGCAAACACGCCTACGTATAACAGTTGCAATGCCATTTAGAGTCTTAAATTGCAAAGACTTATAATATGCACTAGATTTTAGTACAATTTGCTATACCCTGTCAGGGTCATGTGGCAAGTAAATAATAGTAAGGCCATGGTTGAAATAAATGATATTCTATTATATTCTATGTTTTGGTTTGGACATCTATCTGCCGCTTAGTCTATGATTAAACACAGCGGAGTTCGCTTCCCTTTTAATGGAAAAGAAATGCACTCAACATAAGGTAATGAGAATTTAAAGAAGTTACTCAATTAGTTTGTTATAATTATTAAACAAAGATTACTTAGAAAATATTCACTTCGATCCGCTTGGATTCGAACCAATGCCCCCAGCAAACCGTGTCAGACACTATGCCAACTAAGCCCATGAACCTTATAACATTTTCAAGTGTAAACATTTTACCTGTGGAATAAATGATTAATTCACTTTGACTTTGTCGCGGAACGTGCAAGCGGACCTCACGAATTTTTCCATGTGTTTGTCGCAGTTCTTTGTTTTGGTTTTTAACGACTTTTTTGCCGTAGCGCCATCTTTTTTAACACCTTTGCAGTTGCTAGAGATGTCACTTTTAATAATTACAAGTTAAAGAAGAATATGTATAGGCAAATAGATAGCAATGATATGTTGTCGGTACATCACAATGCTACAGCAATTATTACACTATAATAAGCATTTAGCGTGTTTGTATGCATTATAATAAGAGACAACGTATTGATTTTACTGCGTTTGGGCTTATAATAGAAGAAAGATTCATTCCGCATTAGCATGAAAACAAAGAGTTCCAACGATATCTATGTACTAGCGTACTAGATGCGGCGTTCCAAACACACGCTGTTTCACTGATGTGTTGGTTGTCAAACATTCAAGATGGCGGACGCAGATGCGGTCCTCTTTGAAAATTTATTTACATCAGTATGTTGCTTACATTTCGCTATTTTACAAATTGTGTGAACGTTAATTTAAGGTTTTAAATTGTCCACATTGATTCGGTAAGTAATTTTGTGGTTTTTGATTAATTTGTTCTATATAATATTTGGTAATTGCGAAATAGTTTACAAAATTTCACACTATCCATCTCGTTTTCATGTAATGACGAGTGTTAACACAAGACAAAGCATAAATCATAGATTAATAAGCAACACAGTGTTCGACTACACAATAACAGAGTATGTATAATATTATAACGGTTACTAACAGGTTACAGTAGTACAAGTTCCAGTTTTTTTACTAAATTGCGATGTACCTGTATAAAATAACATCGATAATTTCAACAACTCGACTGTATTTTTTTTCTTTTACTTACTTAGTTCGGTTTTCTTTTTAGTAATATAATAAATCGACTGTGAACTGGCAACCGGTACTATCAAAAATTCTAAAGATTTCAATTTTTAATACCATTTTAATACTATTTAGTACTCCGCAGTGTTGCATTTCCATCTCATATACTTACATTTAATTGTGGCGCCGTAATCGACTTCATTCAACTTGTACTAACTTCTAACCAGGTGCTATATAAATGATGTTGTGAACTTAGAATAATAACGCATAGAATGATAGTTTTATATCAAACGAACTGTCACAAGTGAGGCAAATATCAAATTCATGTAGGCTAGTATTAGTAGTATTAGGTTAATTTTCGGTTTTACTGAATATTTATATAAAATACAAGTTGAAACGCGTTACTTCCTTGTGGAATGTGATGTTAGTATCTATTTTCTGTTTGTCTGACGTATTTTTACACTCATTTACCGCACATTTCGTCATTTTTAGCTAAAATTCTTTATCTGTTCGCGGTGCAAGTTGACCTTGAGCACTGAAGCCCGCCCGCTCACGTAGGCCCTTTGGGCGCGCTTCAATTTGCCTCACTTAGCGTGTGCGGACTAGGTTTCTATGCGTTATTATTCTAAGGTTGTGAATGATGTGAATTGTCAAAATTGAGATAGTACCGGTTGCCAGTTCGCAGTCGAAATTATAAATAATAAATGGAAGGACCGTAGGTCAAAGGAAACTGAAATTTATTGTGCAATTAATAGCGACTTTGCTAGGGGCGTTACGTTAATTCGCCAACTATGGATAAATATCATCGGTAAACACTCAATATTATCTGCCTGCGTAAGTCACTCCCAATAGGTATGGAATCACGTCTGTCCACGGTACTACGGTACTGATACTCTTTGATAGTAATTTGATTTTCTTGATAGTGTATTGTTTGCTGTGAATGTTCTTGTATATGGATTGAAGTCGTTGGTTCTAGTTTAAAAAAAAGTTATAAAAATGTTTAAAAAAGTTACAGTTTTTTTACTAAATTCCGATGTACCTGGATAAAAGCTGGCCTCATCCCCGCCTATTTCCGTTTTCTCGGTCAACAGGCTTGAAAGAAATGGCGTGTCAGAAATTAATGAAACCATCGAAGTAACAAGTGTTGCCATTTTTCTCCGTGCCCGCCCATTTGTCGGAGAAATTATATTAAACGGGATGGCGTATTGTATAAGCTGAATTTGCTAAATTGAATGCTGCGGGATTACAAGTCGTAAAGTTTAACAGTTCTTTTTATAAAGAAAGATTTTTAAACGATGTTCTTTTTAGTGGCTAGAGGAAACGTAAGTGCGCATTAGACGTGTTTAAAATGTAAGCACTTACTTTCTCCTGTGTTCGAGAATGTGCGAGAAATATTTTTCCACAACCATCCCGAATATTCTTTCACCGATAAACAACGGCAGTACCTGACGATAATGTTTCGTAGTAAATCTGCGACGGCACACGACAACGGCAGAAGCTATAATTTTTAAAATGACGCTTGTATTTTGCGATGCTTCTTTGGAAAATAGAGACCAAGCTAGTGTAGAACAATAAAATAAAAATACTTTGTTCTTCAACACTACAACGATACATAAAAAACTTAAAATACTGGCTCAAAATAAATGGCTGTGTTGAAGAAAAGGTAATATGACCTCAGCAATTTGCTGGTTTTCAGGCTTCACCTTGTACATAATGTAAAACTACAATCGACGTATATTCGTCGATGTAGACATCGTAGTATGCAGTTTCTAATCAAATATATAATTTAGAAAGCACTCACTCACTGCAATTATACACTATTTAATAATAGAAATTCCAATTAAAAATTGTATACCATACTACCAATGACACATGCACCGACCATGCAGCAAAAAGTGTAAAAAGCATTTTACTACATATCGACTGAGAACTGGCAACCGGTAATATCTCAATTATTACAATTTTACAGGATTTTACAGGAAGAATTGTTTGCGTCATTTATGTAGTATCTGGTTAGAAGTTAGTACACGTTGAATGAAGTCGAATCTGGCGTCAAAATTAAATGCAACTGAGATGGAATTTCTTGCAACGCTGCGGAGTATGAAATAGTATAAAATGGTATTAAAAAGTGAAATCTTTAGAAAATTGAGATAGTAGTAATCTAGGAGCCGGTGACAATTTTTGTCTCAGACAGCGTATTGTACGAGTGCATGGGGGTCTACTTTCGATTTCCGTCCGACATCCGTCCGAAACAATTACTGCCAAATAAGCAATACTTAACCAAATGAAAAGACGCGTGATGCGAATGAAGCTTCATACTGGATACTTGTCTTTTCATTTTGTCGAATATTACTTATTTGACAGTAATTGTTTCGGACGGATGTCGGACGGAGTTCGAGAGTCGCCCCCCTGCTCCGTTCTATCATTCCAAACGAGTTTATTTGCCAAATACAGGGGCGTCGGATTGTCCCTCATAGAAAACACAATAACGACAAATGTAAATTTTATTCCAAAGGTAAGTTTGCTTGAAAACCAGACTACATCAAAATGCGGGGTATCTACGTTATCGAGTATACATATAACCAGCAATAGAGACGAAATGTCACTTAATTTGTTTAAAAACTATTCTGCAAAATTATTACAGTTACAACTGCGCTCCGATTCGCCAGCCCGAATTCGGAACGATTGACGGGTGTAGTCAGTTGTTTTTTCATTTTAAATCGAATCAGTATAACTTGGAAATCAAATCAGTTTAACCATTGACTTACAAATAAATGGACGACGGGTCTAATACAAGAACCACGAAAAAAATGTCCCAAGTCAACCTATTCGAAATTTAAATTGTAATGTCATCGCAGTATCGCGCTGTCAGTCGAACAAATGAAGACTAAAGCGGAGTTTGGCGCTCTGTATACGATTTTAACGCCTTACAAGTGCGGACACTTTTTAGCGCGGACCCGACGTCCATATAATTGTAAGTCAATGAGTTTAACTTCAACTTTGCTATAATTGAAGAAAATTTAAAAATTACATATTTAATATTTAATTAACGATGAAATGTGATTCGGGTTGTTTTGTAATTAGATGTTTTGCTGTTTTTCCCACACCACTGGCCGGAACAGCCCCCCCATTGTCAGATATTATCTTTATTACAATAAATAAGTAACATTTTTGGAATATACGGAGACGTACACACAGGTCAGTTGTTGACGCTGTACTATTTCAGCTTTCTAATTTGTGATTTCAGTGCAAACGAGAGTTGATATTTAAAAGTGATATAAGGCCCATTGACGGCCCTTATTTCGTCTCTATTTCTGGTTATATGCTCGATGATCTACATACATCAAAATGTACATAGGTAATATGTGAAATGATCCAGATCCAATGAACATTATTCTGATGAACACTTAAACGCCCTGTGTACTCATCATCATCAACCCATTTATACGTCCCACTGCTGGGCAGGGGTCTCCTCTCGCTCTCTATTACGCTGACCCTATGCGGGTCGGGAAATTCACACGTTTTGCGAGGATTGTGAACCTTCGTCGACGTACAGGTAAAGATATTTTCCTTCATGGAAGAGCTCTTGGTAAATTTCAAATCAAATTTCACACATAAATTCCGATAAAGTCAGAGGTGGAAGCCCGGATTCGATACCACGGCCTCTGGTTGAGAGGCAATGGGTCAATCCAGTAGGCTATAACGGATAACCCAGTAGAATATATAATGAAAATGTCACATTGAAATCTAGCACCATATACTTATATATATTCAAAATAACTATAATAACGGGCATCTAGAATAACCTAACCTCCGTTTAAAAAACCGACCTCAAAAGTCATTCATTTAGTTTGCCACCCTTAGAGGTTGAATATTTTCTTGACATTTAAATGGGACCACATCCGAAGTACCTTTTTTCTAACAAAAAAATAATCATCCAAATTGGTTCACAAAGTGCGGAGTTACCGCGTAACATACTTACAAAAAAAAACATACAGACGAATTGAGAACCTCCGCCTTTTTTTGAAGTCGGTTAAAAATACGTTTTCATTACACTTGCTTCTAAACTGTGCCATACCATGCAGGCAAAGTCGGCTGTAATGTGCTGAATTACGTCCACTGGCTTTTTCATTACATTACAGCCTTATGGCGGTAATGTAGTTTTAATGCTCGAAAAATCTAAATTATTCCTATAATGTTTAAAGTATAGAAAAAAAAAACCAAACATTTGCTAAATTAATTATTTTAATTCAAATTCTGTAGCATTCTTAGTCATTTCATCCTGTTTGCACCTACTGCTGAGTATAGGCCTTCTCTCTATTGCGCCATTCATTCTTGCGGTCCCTTGCGAGTCGGTGTCCAGTGGTTTCCAACCATAGCCTTGATATCATCAATCCGTCAGGCGGGTGGTCTGCCTCTTGGTCTTTTTGCGTCTATTGGCTACCATTCAGTAACGGCTTTCGAACCATCTTCCATCATCCCTTCGTCGGCACTTGGCTAGATAGCTTGGTTATCCTCGTACCCACGACCGCTACCTTTGTGCGACGTAGAATGTCTACATTGGGTTCGTGGTCCCGCAGAGAAATTCCTAGCGTGGCGCTCTCCATTCCTATATTTTGAACTTTTTAGTTCGAGTTGTATTATCTATGGAAGAATAGCTAGCCATTTATTTATATTTATAAAAGAAAACCCGTGATTTGCAAAATCTGTAATTGTTGTGAAAAGATATTTATAAAGCTCAAGTTAACTGGTCGATTTGAATTTGAGTGAAACAATTTACGACACCCATTGACGACACTCGTAAATTGTTTCGAATTCGAGCTGCCCAATCGGAGCGCAGTTGTCACCGGAATGGTTTGGCAGAACAGTTTTCAAACAAATTAAATGACATTTCTATCTTTCTATAATCTCATCTCTATTTCTGGTTATATACTCTATGATTGTAATATACATTGGGCGTTCCCATTGTGGTTTGCAGTTGAGTCTATTTTTAAATACATAATCCAACAGCGTATGCAATAAAGATTTATTAGTAATCTGTTGTACCTGTTTCCTAATGAATTCGTGTTCTATCTGTGCCCAGAAGTCGTCTGCATTCCGTTTCTCATTGACTCTTTACAGGAAAATCTACTTTACTCACAGGCTGTAGAGTGTATTCAATTGTGCAATTTCCAGCTTAATTTGGTTACATATGATATAAATTAGATTTTGAATTTGGGTTCTGCTTTCGTGGCATTTCTAATTTATATTTTATATTCACACTTAACTGCTGCATTATAAGCTTTCAAAGGTATTAGTGGAAACCATTAGTGGTGGTAAAAATAAATAGCGTATACAAAGGCGTAATACAAAAAATCTATCAATAAGAGTAATGGTTCGTGTTACTGTTGTTTGTGGTGCAATTTTGGAGAGACGGGAATGAGGAATTAGAGTTCAATTGCCATATTTATTTTATTAAATGTCATAATGGTTTTACTACAACGATCATCATTATGATGTCAGCCAAAAAACGTCCAGCATTCATTCTTTCTACATGACCAGACCATCGAAGCATCCTCGCTATTTTGGTCACTACATCATCTTTCATACCACAACGCTCTCTTACTATTTCCAATAATGCCAAAGACAATTTTTTTTATAAAATAGGCTCTTATGTCGTTTGTCTCCGGACGCATCGCATATGTAAACGCACAAGGTTTCAAACTTGCACCAAACAAGTTACCAAAAGTTATGGCGTTATTGGGACCACTGTAAATCAAATATATTACGTCATTTGTCCCAATGTATTGGTAACTACTTGCCGACCTAAGGGAATTGTTGTTGTTAGGAACAAGTTTTATTATGTGGACCCCCCGCAAATAGTGAAAAAAATTAGCTATGGACATGGATATGGACAACAAAGATTGTCCATTTTGCAGCTTTGCTGTTACGAACTAGCTTTAATATGTAGACGCTGTCAAAGAGTAAAAACAATTTAAATTTCCCTGCGTACTTAATACCGAGCGCTACCAACAGATGGCATGACTTGTATCCTAAAACATGCAAACTAGTTAACAAAATTAAAAAAAAGGACCCGATTTCAAATTTTGGTTACCGGAAAGTATGCGAAACCGGATTCATCCCCTAGTTTGCCACCGTTAGAGGTTGAATATTCTCTTCGAATTTAAATTGGACCAATTCTGAGGGGTGAGGGTAGAAGTGGTTAGTTAGCGTCAGACGCATGCCAAATAGGTCTCGAAAGACCTATCTGAGCTCAGTTTGACATTTTCGCTTTGTGTGGTATGGTTGTGTCATTCTTTCGTGCAAAATTCTTAAAAATCCTAGAAAAATGCCTTATTGTGGTGTTTTAGAGTGCAGAAATTATAGCCGCACCAAAAATATTACCCTGGTGGTATTTCATATCATCGGAAAGTTTATTTTAACAAAATTAAATGTTTAAATTTCTGTCTATCGAAATCATTTCTTTGTTACAAGAAACGAAAGTATTCCCCTGCAATAACGTCGCATCTTGTTTGGAGAACTAAATTAATAACCCCCAAGTCGTCTTTGTTCAGCAATGAGCCGCTAGATGGCAGCACATTGTTTGAAATTTCAATATGATATCAAAACGTTGTAACTTTTAATGATAGGTATTGATGGTATTTGACTTTCAACGATATTCCGACAAGGTGAAGTTTAAATTATATTAATAATCCCGAATTTGTTATTTATTTTTAAAACTACGACCGATATCAAGATTTTATAGTGTTTCAAATTAAGGATGTGTGAGTTTTGGCGACATTTATTCTGATAGTAGTCGAGGCTTAAGGCACTTCCATTGTTTTTGTCTTCCGAGGTTACGAATTTGCCTAATTTTTATCACAACTCGGTACCTACTTCTGGTTTGAAATTCATTGTTTTATGGGCGCGTGAAAACGGGAGTGAATAAAACAAGTCCTTGGTATATGGTATTTTGTATGGGCTGAGGAAGCCGCTAACGGTCGAGTTACACCGCCGGAGAAAATTGGCAAGCGTTACGCGCGTACTTTCTGATATTTTATTTATCCTTCTTCTTATACAAATCTTACAAAAAATACATTAAATTATTAACCGACCAGGTTTGTTCCATTAAATAATTACAAGTATTACAAAATATGAATTTGTACAATGGACACCAATACAAAAAAAATATTCCTAAATGAAATAATTTCTTAAACAAGCCGTTGTGGAATCCTATAAATACACAAATAAAAATAAAATTCATTATTTTCAGACAACTTAATGGTCCATCAAATAACTATACACAGGTTGTTCTGGGAAGTGCCCCAGAGTGAATAAGATAAAGATTATTTCTATATACCTAATTTAATCTAGTACAATATAAGTAAAACAAATGTACATAAAGCTATTATAGTATTAAAATAAGCGTTAAAAAGGGAATCGAAATTATACATTCTTTATAGTAAAGCTATACATTTTGATGTTAGAACTTAATGTGTAATGGCGATGCCTAATCTAAGTAAATGTTGTACCTGTATTTTAGGCATCTTTTTGGACAAATTTCTTTATATTACAGCTTAAAAGGAGATTTTCTATATTTAACAATAAAATAATTAGAAGTTATAAATTAATGGTATTTAATGTATAAATAATTATGAAATAACTTCCAGCAAGTCCTCTGCTTCATTGTAAGTTTTACTGTCCACAGCTTTGAATTTCCATTACACCTATCTGTTACATCCTATATGTATCCTATACAGGATGTAATGGAAAGGTGTATCTAATGGAAATGAAATTTTAACAACACTATATGTATGTAGCTATAGAAAATTTGTATTGTGTACTCTCAAATTTATAAATTAAGTGCATGGCTTTTAGATTGTCCCTAATAAATTTACGTCTTTCAATGTCCTTAATAATTTTACGTCTTTTTAGAAATGGAAAAAGATTACTTTGAATTATAAATTTTACATTCAACGAAATACAGTTCAAAGTTCTTTAAAGTCTACTTATGAGATCATCCTAATGATGACACGTCTTTATTCTAAGTAGGCGGACGTACTTCTGTATAAGAATATCCGTTATAAATCCATTCTGTGTTAAAGTAGGGCTCTGTTAATGCATTCTCTCGGGTCCTATAAATAACCCCTCGCTACATAATCTCGAGTAACGGGGTGACGTCACCATTCTGACACGGATTAAGCGATTGTCGTTCCATATCAGATCTGTTTCTCTATGAATATGTGCAGTTATATAATTAACCGACTTCAAAAAAGGAGGAGGTTCTCAATTCGACTGTATGTTTTATTTCGTATATATGTTACGCGATAACTGCGGTATTTGTGAACCGATTTTCATGATTCTTTTTTTGTTGGAAAGAGGGTACCTCCATAGTGGTGCTATTTAATTTTGAAGAAAATCATCCACGCATGAACATTCATTTTTATAAATAGCGCCTAAATTTTACTTAAGGAGCAATTATTTTAATGGTTGGTTTTGCTATTCTCCAATTCAAGGCGTTTTTCTCTCTCAATATACATTGAGTAGTGAGAATCGATTTTTATTATCTCCTGTGTCAAGTCTTGTATAGTGGCGATCTAGGGGATATTTCAATAAAACTTGGCAAATAGATGTAATTCCACGTACTTTTGAGGTCGGTTTACTTAGTACTCTGTACTGAGATTATCTATATCACGTAGTGTTACCTTTTCATATCCAAATATAGTTTTCTGTATCATGTAATATTATTTTCAACATCTCGATACTTCCAATGAACGCTATGCCAACGAGTCCGAATGTTTCCGAGGCCGGCTACCAGACACCCACGTTGCGTCATACGTCGCAGACAATACGTGTAAATAAAGTATATTGTTTTATTATATTGTTATGTATGTTAGTCTATAAGGTATATATTCTTCTTCTTTGTAACCTGAATTTAAATAATGGAGGAGGGCTATGGCTATTCGGTGTAACATGCTCGCCAGAACATCTGCGAAATGTAGTAAAGAGGTGAAGTTAACGCTAGCCAGTGCTTTTACACCTGCCAATTGTGAGTTAGTTTGAAAAGAGCAAGCCTAAGCACTCTAAGGGTCGTATTCTAGAACTCTACTCAATGCTCAAGTCAGGATCTGAGTATGATTTCAAGCACTGGAAATAGGACCCTAATGGCATATACATAAATATATATACATATATGCCATTAGGGTCGTATATATATATATATATATATTACTACTTAGGTTAAACGCACTAGTAAACAAATGGCCGCCGAAGTAGAATGCAAAGTAAGCGGAACTAAAATGTGAAAATGTGAGGTTGTAAACCGTATACTTACCAGCTGAGCCCGACCTGTAAATCGGGACATCATCTTATGAATTTCTCTATGTGCTTATTGTATTAGGTTTACACGGCTTTTTTTACCGTAGCGCCACCTATGAGAACTTATAAAAGTTTGTTCCTTTATACTCAGGCCACACAGAGGTGGCTGCGGAACCGTTCCGTGCGCGGGAATTTTTGTAATGTACGATTTCAGATGAACCGAAGAGTATAAAATTCCCACGTCGGGAAATTCCGCGGCCGCCTCTATGTGGTTAGAGCGTAACGGCTACCTGAAGCAATAAATAGATGAATATGTCAAAAAATGGATGAAGTTTGTTTTAACAAAAAACGTCTGATGGCACCTTATTTTTAACCGACTTCAAAAAAGGAGGAGGTTCTCAATTCGTCTGTATGTTCTTTTTTTGTATGTATGCTACGCGATAACTCCGGTATTTATGAACCGATTTTCATGATTCTTTTTTTGTTGGAAAGGGGATACTTCTATAGTGGTCCCATTTCATTTTGAAGAAAAGCATCCACCTCTAAGGGTAGCTGTTCACGCATGAAGATTCATTTTTATAAATAGCGCCTAACTTTAATTTAGGAGCAATTACTTTAATGGTTGATTTTGCTATTTCTCCAATTCAAGGCGTTTTTCTCTCAATATACTTTGAATAGTGAGAACCGTCTTTTCTTACCTCGAGTGTCAAGTCCTGTATAGTGGCGAATTAGGGGATATTTCAATAAAACTTAGCAAATAGACGTAATTCCACTTACTTTTGAGGTCGGTTTTTTTAGTACTCTGTACTGAGATTATATTATTTATAGACAAAAACTATCTATTCCTAAACGTTTTATATAGTCGAGGCTTCTAAAAAGAAGTCCCTTTATGTTATAGGCATTTATTATCATTTTTATGTTTACAATAACTATCATCGCTATTAATTTTTTTTAAATATCAAGTGACTGGACGAACAAGTCATGCGTCTGATGGTAAGCTACACGCCTGTCCATAACAGTTGTAGTGCCACTCAGAGCTTTAAATCGCAAAGATCTGAGGGGCACCGCCACTTCGTTCATCACCCTGAGACTGAGAGTTAATATATAATAAGTTAACAAGTCCCATGTGCCTGTAATTTCACCAACACCCATGCCCTTCAAAACCGGAACACAGTAATGCTGACATTACTGCTTGGCGGTAGAAATAGGTAAGGTGACAGTACTTCCCTGGACGAAATCTTTCACAAGGACCTCAACTGCTGCAAAACTGATTATTATTTTAATTATAATCTCCATTACGAACTTGAATTAGAAATTTATAATTTTTTTTAATAATCTAAATAGCATACTACATTCACTTTATAATGTTTTTGATTTTGATGCACCGTAACGCGCTACCCTGGAAGGTAGCGGCTGAAATTCAGAGCTTTGTTTTTGGGCAAATTTTGCACTAAGCTATGACCTGTATGGCTTTCTGCAGCACACACAATTGTTTTATATGTATTTTTTTAATGTAATTTCTTATTGCTTGTTTTATAATATTTTCCTTTTTTTCATTTCTGTGTTTCTCTTTTAAATGTACTATTATATTGTTGTGTGAGTAGTGATGAAAAGACTCAGTCTTTTAAGGCCTTTTAAAAAACCTCGACTAATTTTTAGCGCCTCACGACTAGTCTAGTCTTTTAACCCTCAAGTCTTGAGTCATAAGACTAAAACTGAAGACTAATTCGAGTCGAAGTCTTTTAATCCCAGAAAGCTTAAAAGACTTATAGGACTGAAACGACTAAAACGACTGGCGCCTCACATAGCTTCGGGAGTCGCGAGTCATGAGCCGTATGGCGTGATTTTATTTCTACCCACAAGGTATTTATTTTACGATATTTATTATAAGTAAAAAAACTTCATTATTTACTACATACTACTTACGTCATTTTTATTTATAAACTGCGGGTTTAATAAGACATAAAATAGGTATAAGTCCTTTGCAAACAACTCGAGTCGTTTAAGCCTTTCAAGTCGTTCAAGTCGTTTAAATCGTTTCATTCTTTTGAGTCTATACTAATATAACGACTGAGTCTTATTAATAAAAACTCGAACTTCCAGACTTAATTTTAGAGTCGAGTCCTGAAAAATGGAGTCGAGTCGAGTTATAAAACGTCTTAAAAGATTGAATCTCTTTCATCACTATGTGTGAGGCAAGGCAATAAACGTTTTATCTATCTATCTATCATGGTAATCATCACAGACCACATAAAGTAATCATCATAAGAATCAATAAAAATTTGTGATAAGGGTTTTATTTTCCACCAGTATATAACCCAAAGATATCGACGTATAAGACTGGTTTATCTTCTTTAATTATCTATCCCTCGCTACGTATACACATAGAATTATGTTCTAAGTGTTCCAAAAATTTATTTTCGCCTAAAAACCATTGAGGATAAAAAGCAGTCTCATGTGTTTTCATCACGTATGCTTTTGAGCCTCCTCGGTGTTAGTTTTCCCTGTTTTTTGCACACCGCTGGTGCGCACAGCGTCACGTACAGTTTTTGGGTTTGGTGTATGTTAAGAGAGAATAGATACGGGAAGAAACAAAGCCGTCTAGTGCATCATTATTACAGGTCAAAATAGGCAGAGATTGGATAATGCTTCTCTCTGAAGTCCGGAAATATTGTTTTTTTATTATCATAACAAGATTACTTGACGGAACGAACAATCAGTCAAAATCCTGGCGATAATAATAATAATTATTATTCTTAATTTTGGAGCATAAAAATATCTATAGTATGTCAGTAAAGAACTTAGAAACAAGGTCAGTAGAAAAACAGTTCATACAAAATTAGTTTTCTCAATTAAACAACAAATTGGGCTACGCCCTTGACTTGCACTGTCCAATGTTTCAGGATAGGACAATCATACCTTCCTGCTTTAGCTTTAATGCTGTTAGGACTTTGCCTCGCACGACTTAACGACTTAACGACAGCGAAACAATCTTTTTGCACATAACATCGAGTATATAACCAAAAATAGAGACGAAATGTCATTTAATTTGTTTGAAAACTATTCTGCCATATCATTACCGTGACAACTGCGCCTCGATTGGCCAGCCCGAGTTCGAAACAATTGAAGGGTCAATGGGTATCGTCAACTGTTTCACTTCATATCCACCAGTTAACGTGAGCTTTGCTATAATGGACAAAAATTGCAAATTACATATTTAATATTTAATTACCGATGAAATGTGATTCCGTTTGTTTTGTAATTAGATGTTTTGCTGTTTTTCCCACACCACCGAATAGAACAGCACGGCATTGTTACAGACATTATCTTTATTACAATAATTTCAGAATATCTTTTGGAATATACGGAGACGTACACACAGGTCAGTAGTTGGCCTGTCTATATTTCAGTACAAACGGGAGTTGCTATTTATAAGAGCTGTATCGCTAATGTGTTACCAGGAATATATGGCCCTTATTTCGTCTCTATTTCTGGTTATATACTCGATGGCGCATAATAACCTGGAAGCTGTTCGTGTGTACCGACGCGCCTGTCCATAACCGTCGCAATGCCACACAGAGCTTTAAATCTCTGCCACTGCGTCTGTCACCCTGAGACATAAGTTAACAAGTCATGTTCCTGTAATTTCACCAGTAAAACCGGAACGCAGTAGCGCTCACGTTATTGCAGAAATAGGCAAGGTGGCAATTTTTCCCTGGACGAACTCTTTCACAAGAAGCTATACGGCTACTAAAATATTATAAGTTATTATATTATATTAATTGTAATTTGTATAGTATTTTATTTTCTTCCATATTTGTGACGTGCAAGTATTGTAATAGTAAATAAAGGTTGCGACGGGTGTTTGTAGATTCTTACTTTAGTTTCCTTGGCTTTGATATACGCAAATGTGTGAAAACGTATCGATAGAACAATAATTGCACGTGCCATATTGATTTTGTCTTGTTTTTGGCGGTGAGCTGCGACTCCGCGTCAGCCGAAGGAAGGTTTCTTCTCTTACTTTCCAGTAGAGCCAGCACGACACGAAAAAAAAATATAGCGCGAGATTTCTATGTAAGAATAGCAATATATCTCGCCTTACGTCGCTCTCGCGCTAGTCTCGCCCTGTCGTGTTAGCCCCAGAGATGGCGCCACTAAGTGTGGAACGGCAATATGGGAAGATTATATAGGTACTATTTTGTTCTGATTGTAAGTGTTTTATTTTTAATCAATCCGGGATTCCAGAGTTCAGGTAAATTTTGTTATTTTTTCCGATCTTTGGTTCCATTGAAGCAATAATTAAATGAAGTTATAATAATGTCAGTACTGAGTAATAAAAAAAACCGATTTCATAAGTTCGTGAAATTACATATATTTGCTAAGTTTTATTGACGTCGGTTACAGGAACAGACTCTTCCTCTAGTTTGCCACCTTTAGAGGGGAAGTATTTTCTTCAAATTTAAATGGGATTACTAATGACAGGTAGACCCTCTTTCTAACAAAAGAGAATCATCAAAATCGTTTCATAAATTTATCGCGTAACATACACACAAAAAACACTGTCAAATTGAGAGCCTCCTCCTTTTTGAAGTTGGTTAAAAATGAAGACAGTGACTTAGCATAGATAGCGAGGGTTTTAAGGCGCGAGACGCAAAACAAATTTGCTGCCGAGCGAAACACACAACTTTTCACCTCACTATAGCGAGAATGGTAGATGAAAAAAAAAAATAGTTGAACAATAACAAAATAGTTATCGTTGTTAATTTAATGTCAATAATAATAAGAATAAAATATACCAACGGATTTATGGTACATAAATCGCGTAGGTGAACGTGTCAACATGTTTTTTTTTTCTTCGAAAGAAAAAGTTAGGTACACCACAGTCCATCGTCAAGTTCGTATATCAAAAACCTTTCTAACACGCTTAACTTTTAAACGCTTCTAATGAGAAAAAACGCTTTTCCGAGCTAGTGAGGTGAAAAAAGAATTTCTACACTCTTCTTTTGATTTCTTCTTCTGGTAATATATTTCTTTCTGGTAATATACCAAAACGTTCAATCGAACGTGTGGACACAGTGGTTTAGCTAAACGTTATTACCTTAATACAATCTTTTTAAGCGTTCTCATTTAAAGTCTCTCACTTAAAGTTCAGACACTGGATGAGTGTCTTTACGTTACATATAGGACATAAAAATAAGATGAATAAGGAACGAGGTACAATAGACAAAACTTTGTGGGCGTTACACCGACATAAGTAACACGCGTAATTGGATAAAGAGGAACAAAGTACAAAATTTATCTGTTTTTTGTTTGACAAGGGTAAAAAACCTTCGAAGATATTTATTCACAATGGATCGAGTAAAACTTAGTTTTATCTGTATGGTTTTGACAGGTTAAGCACTTTAGGCGAATACTTAATATAACTGAATTTGTTTTAACTTTAATTTCGGTGTGTCCCCATCTCGGTAGAGATAGGGTATTCCAGAGAGACTACGGGCTCGCCGGAAAAACCTCCGCCAGTGACTTGGGTATGGGCTCGCTGGGGTTTGTGGTTAGCTGCAGAGACGGACATGTTCGTCTGCCCGGGCGTGTGAGCTTGTACCAGGGGCGTCTGTCTCGTGGCCGCCTAGTAGCGGTCTAGAAGAGGGTCTAAGGTGAGAAAGCGCACGGGACACGTGAGCTGGACTTTAAGTTGGAAGCTATGTCTGGACATGGTCGCAGGACACTGCGACCAGTATCTCCGGCACTAGCTCGGAGAGCCGAGAGAGAGAGAGAGAGAGAGTAGAGGACAAGCTCGATATCCTCCGGTTCCTCCAGGCGCGTAAGAATTTGGGAACTGGAGAGACGCCGTTTTTCGGCGTCGGGAAGTGAGGAGATTTGGTAGTCGAGTTGAGTAGTTAGAGTTGACGGTTCAGCGGTGGTAACCGTTAGTTGCACAAAGCGTAACGGGAAGTAAGCGTGCCTACAGCTCCGGTGCCTATCTGGAAAATAGAGAGGGTGCTGTACGTGCACCTGGGGCGGCTCACCTAAGCCACTAATTTATAGAGAACCGGATGTAGCCCGTGTATATTGGCTGATCTGGGGTTAAGACCTGACTTAGATGGTCCCTGTGCGGGATTGTACGCACAGATTATAGTGCCCTTCCTACATAACCAAGAGGTTGTAAAGGAGGGTCACTATAAACAAAACTTATGCAGAAAGACATGGGACTGTAACTTCGAGTTTAATCTGGCAATTTTTAAATAAACGTAGTTTAGCGTAGTCTTGTGAAGATCGAATTCCTTTGTCTTGCTATTTTGATTATGGATATTCTTTTATGTACAGACACGTACCCTGCAGTGGCACATGTTATTGTACGGTCAGCGACTTTATATCTATCCATCTAAGCGATCAGTGTTGTTTAGTCATTTAACATTTCCTAAAAATATAAGAGTAGGTACTGGAAAGGTGTAGTGGCAATTCAATGTCGTACAATCGATGACACTACGATGGCAAGCATTGTACGGTAGTGTATACCATCTATACGATAAGAAGAAAAAGAAGTACCCACTGTCGAATAGTTGATTTTAAACAAATTTCTTATAAATAAATTATTTTTATTAAAAAAATACAGTAATCCATTTTCATCGATATTTATGTATGAAGTATGTACATTAATCCATAATACAGAAAAAATAAACTAACCGGGTAGGTTAAAAACATTAAAGCAGTCACTCTGTTAACGCACGCGACAAAAAAGCGCAGCCGGCCCGCCTCCCGCACTTCGCCTCGCAGCGGAGCTGTCATTCTTTTTCTTCTCACTCTGCGAGAATTAGCGCATCAGACGCATTGTTTAAATATTATATTTTTTGTATTCATTTCTAAGTACATTACATTCAGCATATTGAAAACGAACAGAAGACCTTTCTTTCATACCCTGCATTCCTGCGTAAACACACTCAATAAATGGAATAAGTAACACTTTCACGTACTATTATTTTGAAGATTTAGACGTGGTATCTCATCACTATTTCCAACAATATTCGTTTAAATAACAACTTAAAATATTATTTGAAAAATGATTAGTCGATGATGGCGGACGGATTAACCTTTAATGTTAAACGATTTTTTGTTTAAAAATGGGAGATTATTTTTAAATTTGGAACATGTTTAAGAAACATTTTCAAAATGGACGATTTATTACAAACCAACACGAAAATATTTATGTAATGTGGTACTATCTATGCTGATCTCAGTAGGTTCAATAATTATTCAGCATTTCTTAGGTGACATCCTCAAAACCGAAAACGAGCGAAACGAAAAGCGTGGGAAGTCATTGATGCAAGCTGTGTTTGTCCATTACAGTACCAGCACGCTATGATCGCCGTTTTCACAGATTACAATAGTGAGGTCAAATCTCAATTAATTATTGAAAAAAATATAATCCAATGCGAGTCGCATCTATAAGTTCTTAGATTTATAACTAGTATTGCAAGGGGTAGCTGATTAAAAGTTTTAATAAAACGAAAACAAAACTGTTTACTTAATATATCGTCAATTCGAAACTGCTTTGTTTTGCATTGAGCTTTGACGCGAGTTTGCCAGAGGTAGAAGTTGTGCTGGACAGCGATCCTACAATAGACGATCGTATAAGAATTCATTTTTTAAAATTTCCAATTTTGAAAAACAAATGCCGAGTTGTGTCGTAAAATTTATACATCCATAAATTTTACTGCACGTCACTATTGACAATAATGTATATCAATTAGCTCCTTCAACGTAACGAAACTTGATGAGCGGACAAACGTCAAAACGGCCATTATAGCGTGCCGCTATAGTAGACGTTAATAATAGATTGAGGATCGCATAGGCACTGGGATTCCATGGACCTAGGATTTCCTTTTCAAAACATATTGATTGCCTGTCGCTTGTTCCACACTACTAGTAAAGAAGTAAGTCACGAACTGCAGAAACGCATCCTCTCTGAATACGGAAATAGTTGCTAGTTTTTGGCATTACCGTTCGTTTGACCGTCCACTTTTTGATAACGACTAGCTTTTATAAGTACTGCAGCACTGGTGGTGCAGCACTAATAAAATCACAGCAGTGGGCAAATACTTTTTGTAGCTCTAGCGGTACCTTGATATACGTGGTGGTGGAGCGTGTATTAATACTCGTGAAGGTGATGGATAAATATTTATTAGACAAAGGTTATTTCGATATAGGATAAAACTGTGCTTATTAATGTCTTAATTATTTGAAATTATGTTTTTAACCTGTACGTACAAACTAAGTAATTATGTGATAACCTTTTTTTTTTTTTTTTTTTGACGGGTGGGAAATCTTTATGGATACCCCTGAGCCCAGGGAGACTCAGGAGTTATGTGGGGACTCTCCATTCACACTGGAAGGCCTACCCCACTAAAACCCCCCCGGGTTTCCCTCTCGCCGCTTGAGTCGGCGCCGTGGGATCAGTGAACATTCACCACGACGCCCGCCCGGCTGCCCTAGCTTGCGCCAGGGCTCCCGCGCCAACGGAGGGACTAGTCGGTTGTCCTCCGACCCGCCCCCCAGACGAGTGAGGCCGTGCAATGCAGGCTCCGGAGTCCCTGTCCAGAGCCCGCTGTTCTCACTAGGGGATTAGGCGAGTAGCGAACTGCCTTCGCCTTCTCCCCGTACGTCTGCGCCGGAGCGGGTGCGCGTCCGCCGCGTCCTCGCGCACCCGCTCCGCGGTTTCCTTTTGCGACATAACCTCTGTGCAAAAGGAGGCCACCGCCTCCCAGGACTCCTCGCTATCGAGCATGGCGGCAACCACGCTCGGCAGCGAGAGGTCCTGCCCTACAGTCCCCGTCAGAGTGCGGCGCTGCTCATACCACCGGCTACACACCTCTAGGGTGTGCTGCGCGGTGTCATCCGCAGCGCCGCACTCGTGGCACGACGGGGACGGTTCCCTCCTCGCCACCTTGTGCAGGTAGTGACCGAAGCAGCCGTGCCCGGTCAGCACCTGCACAAGGTGGTACGACAGTGAATATGTGATAACCCTACACTCTGAGTAACGTGTAGGCATTGACACTCTAAACAAGCGGGAATTAAGATGGTTTTCCACCGGCGAGACGAGACGCGAAAAAAATGTCTTTAATACCTCGAGAATTACATTACCTTTAATACTCAGATGATTTCCACCGAAGAGACGCTGGGAGAAAATTGAAATTTTGCCATATAAATTTCAAATCTCGTCTCGTCACGTCTCGCTTTGCCGGTGGAAAAGCACCTTTACACTATTTGTTTTTTTAATACTATGATAGGACACCCATTTTAGTGTTTAGAGTAGACCTATGCCCAGAAGCGCATCTCTAAATTTTATTTATTATATTAAAGTCAATAATTGTAAAAAAAGTCAATGTTTTGCCGAAGATTTCAATTTCAGTATCATAATCTGACAATGGATAATTCTGCCAACCATACCCAACCGACTAGTAATTGCGAAAATTTTAATAGTAATAGTATCATGGGAGAACTGGCACCCAAGTAGCATACCGGTTCGAATCCAATTTAAGAGACTTCGCTTACATGTTAGCTGTGTTTACATTTCGAATTATTCGAAATCATGAATTTGATTTTATATATTTGTTGTTGTGTACGAATGAGTTCGTCTAGGGAAGTACTGCAGTAATGTGGGTGTTACTGCGTTCCGATTTTAAAAGGTAAGCATGCTTACTTTGCTGGTGAAACTACACGCACGTGAGATTTATAAACTTAATGGATAAAAATAAGTGCGCATTTTACCTCCATTTCAACTGATGGAAGGTGATGATGAGGTCGAGTATGAAGCGTACACGCCTATAAAATGCCTATTCACTCTCGCTTTGAAAAGGCCATAATGTGCCTCATAAGAAGGCTCAAGGTCACCCAGCGGGCAATGGAGAGAGCGATGCTCGGTATTTCCCTGCGTAATAGAATCAGAAATCCGTAGGAGAACTAAGGTAACCGACATAGCTCGAATTGCTCAGCTGAAGTGGCAGTGGGCGGGGCACATAGCTAGGAGAACCGATGGCAGTTGAGGTGGAAAGGTGAGATGGAAATGGCGACCGCGCACCGGAGGACGCTCGGTGGGTAGGCCCCCCACCAGGTGAACCGACGATCTGGTAAAGGTCGCGGGAAGCCGATGGATGCGGGCAGCTCATTACCGATCGTCGTGGAGTCTGAATGATAATGAAGATGATGATGGTTGAAAAGGCCAAAGTTCAAGAAACTAATGTGCAGGCCGGGAATTCCACTTTTTTTATAATACCAAGTAAAGCGACGAATAAGTCGAGCGCATGGTGGTCTATCCATAACAGTTGCAATGCCACTCAGAGCTTTAAATCGCAAAGATCTGAGGGGTGCTGCCACCGCCCCGTCATCCTGAGACATAAATTGACAAATCCCAGGTGCCTGTTATTTCACCAGCACCCTTACCCTTCGAAACAGTAACGCAGTAATGCTGACATCACTGCTTGGCGGCAGAAATAGGTGGCAGTACTTCCCTGGACGAACTCTTTTACAAGGAGCTCGACTACTGCAGTACGCCATATAAAGGCAGAAGCGTAACGCTTCGCGAATCTTGGGTATATCCACAACGTAGGGGTGGTGGTACCCCAGTCTAGTAGCTCCCTGATGATAGAAAGATGCTGGCGGGATTATTTCATGCCACTCTCTTTGGGTTGCGATTATTAGCGATATAAAACATTAAATGGCAATGCAAGTCTTATGGATATGACATATTTTTACGAAAAAAAAAACCCTTGTGGAACTACATCCATTTGCCAATTTTTATTGAAATTGATTATCCGATAAAGATAAAGATAAGATACTTTTATTTGTGGAAGTAGGTACAATAAACGAATTTCAATTAGTTCTAAAACCTAATACAGTGCTACTACAACCAATTTCTTAAAAACATACAAATATGAATAGTGGTGGTCGCATAATCTTCGGAGTATTATAATTAAAACAGCTAAAACAATAAATAAATAAAAAACCCGAAATAAAATTCCACAATAAACCAGATCGTATGTTGCTACACGTAATTTGGAAGTGGCGATCGGTTCATTAACATGGGAGGAAACAAGGCAAGATCATGTGAGCGTGTATGTATGTACACATGTTTCTTACGTGGTCGCCATCTTAATAAATGACGTCACCTTATTGCACTTATAACCGGTTAATTTGCTTGGACATACGAATGTCATTGATAAAGTTGTGGATTGGAATTGGTTGGTTACTTTTTGCACTGCAACGTCCTTCATTGACTTCTAACCTTTCCATAAACGAGAGAGTGATTGTTCATTTTTTTTTATTTTGACAATGTAATGGTAAGAATAATGAACTAAGTCCTTATCCCAACCGTGTCATTGCTGGGGAATTGATAGAGCTTCTTGTGATAGAGTTCGTCGTTTAAAGTATTATAATTAAAACAGCTAAAACCATGAATAAAAGAAAACCCGTATGTGGGTAAAATCCAATAAACCGTATACATCTCCTAATTTCCCATCACTAGGTGGATTATTTTCTTCAAATTTGACTGGGATCACTATTGTGGTACCTCCTTTCCAACAAAAAAAAGAATCATCGCAATCGGTTCACGAATATCGCGTAACACACACACACACACACACACACACACACATATATATATATATATATATATAAAATACAGACGAGTTGACGACCTCCTCCTTTTTAAAATTCGGTTATAAATAACTTGATTTGTAAAAAAATTTGGGAATTTTAATATTTAGACAATTATTGCCAAATATTTAAGGGGATTTAAAATAATCATACAATATTGTCAGCATTGAGCAGTTTGGTAAAAGGCGAATATTGTTTCAATTAATTTTGGTTTTAATTAATTATGTTTCTTACTCTATTGTTTTTAGGTACTTTTTCCTAGATTATTAAAAAAGGTCGACCCAGCTTGAACAAAGTGGAAGTTTATTCAAATAATACCAAAGAAAATATGCTCAATATCGAAGAAGTCACAAGATTTTCTAAGTAAAATTTGGGCCTTAATTTTTTTTATTTATTAATAAAATATTATTCCACGCAAATATAATAGATTTAAAGAAATGAAACGTATGAGCGTATGTACGTAAATGTCACAAAGACTTTAAGTGATAGCAGTAGAGCTCCTTATGAATGAGAGAAAAAAGAAGTCCAGGGAAGTATTGCCATCATACCTTTTTTTATATATTAATATTAAGTTACGAGACGAACAAGTCGTGTGCCTGATGGAAAGCTACACGCCTGTCCAAAACAGTTGCATTGCCACGCAGAGCTTTAAATCGCAAAGATCTGAGGGCCACTGCCACTGTGCCCGACACCCTGAGACATAAGTTGACAAGTCCCACATGCCTGTAATTTCACTAGCATCCTTACCCTTCCAAACCGGAACGCTGTAATGCTCACATTACTGCTCGGCGGCAGAAACAGGTAAGGTGGCAGTACTTCTCTGGACGAGCTCTTTTACAAGGAGCTCTAGTGCTATTATTGCTGGTATTATATAATCGTGCAATAGTAGATGTGGATAGTAGTTATTCTCGCTTCATTGTTTATAGGCTTAAATAGTTTCGAATATTTTCGAATTGTGAAGCCTAAAACGTGCCCATCACTAGTGGTGACAGGATCTCCATGCTAAGTAGATGACATTTGTATGCATTAACTTGAGAACTTACATAATTAGCTGCAGAGCGCAGACGCGCCGGTTGCATAGTGTTGGGACTGGGATGTAAAAATATCCGAGATTTAAATGAAAATTAAAACTTATTCAATTGAAAAGAAAAACCGATTTGAAAACGTGAATGTCGATGAGTAAAGGCTTAGTAATAAATTAGACGCTTTAAAATAGCGCTTTTGTGCTTCTTTCAAGCGTTTAATTTTAAGGTACCCTTAGACAGTCAACTTACTTTTAGGTAAATTGTTCTAGACGAAATAAAACTATTTTTCCGGATATAAATCGCGTATATTTGTTTTTTCAAACAATCCAACGTTCCGGGCCCTTTATAGTTCCATGGTCTTCAACCACCGTATTTTTTCATTACAGTTACAAAAGTTATTAATTAAATATCTTATTTTTAATTTTACAAAGAAACATTCCAATTTATTTTTTTATTTCCGGATTTAAATCGCGTATATTTGTTTTATATAACTATTGTATAAAACAAATATATAATATAACTATTGTAACTATAGTGAAAAAATAGGGTGGTTTGCATCAATATTAGACATAACTGGTTGAAGACCACTGGTTGTACCACCTCAGTCAACCGTGACCATGGGACCTGTAAAGGGCCCGAAACGTCAGTTTGTTTGCAAAAACAAATATACGCGATTTAAATCCGGAAAAATAGTTTCATTTCCTATGTGTAACAATCGCGAAAACCTAAGAACTCGATAATATCAATTTTTAATAAGTTAAATTTCAATGGCCTCTCGCAGTATTTCTTGTTCTATTTTGCCATTTAAAAGAGTTACTCGTACTTCTCAAGATTATTGCTCGTTGTTTTTGTAGAAATACGAGCCAAAAATATAACAATTTTGACTAGAGACGTATCTGTGCAAATTTACGCATGACATGTACGTTAGGATAGTATTAACGATAAGCGCTTCTTGGGATAAAAGTCGTTGTATTTTTACTTGTTATCGCTATATCTGCATCCAGGTAGGTCGCTGCTGGTACAAGATATGTAAATGGGTTTAAGGATGCTAGACTAACTCGATGTGACTGCGGTGATGCAACACAGTCCATGCAGCACTTGTTCGTTTGCCCTTCGTCAGGGCTTCAAGTCTGCTAATTTTAATTTCTCAGTTGTGTCGATAGAGTGGCAATTTTTGGCGATAGAATGGCAAGATGTTGTACGTTTGGTATTCTGCTAAAAGATACTAATAATAATACTTCATTTCGGACCAAAAACAATTATCCATAGTTTGCTAGTAAAGAACTTAGAAATAAGGTTAGTATGATGCTAATGAAGTGTTAAAATTAAAGTTAAATAAGATAAAATTAAAATAAATTAAAGTTCAACAACTATATATACAATCACGAATAATTACAACATTGAATATAAAATTGAAATTGTTTAAATGTAAAAGTGAAACTAATCTAACACACAAATAAATTTAAACTAAACCGCCACATAAAAAAAAATTAAAAATTAAAAATTTAAAACTGTTTATTACAAATATTAATAACAAGTTACAGTACATTCAAGGTAGAATCTTAAAATTAAAGATTATTTATCCTTTTCTAGTAGTTGCGTCAATATATAAGGTACAACCATTGACTTACAAATAAATGGACGACGGGTCTAATAAAAACCACGAAAAAAATGTCCCAAGTCAACCTATTTAAACGTAGTGACATGTAAAGGAATATGAAAAAGCTAAATCGTTGAATTTAAATTGTAATGTCATCGCAGTGCTATCTAATTTTGCTTGCTTCGCTGTCAGTCGAACAAATGAAGACTAAAGCGTGAATGACGCTCTGTATACGATTTTAACGCCCTATAAGTTCGGACACTTTTTAGCGCGGACCCGACGTCCATATAATTGTAAGTCAATGGGTACAACAATTAAATCAATGACCAGTTTGCGTATGGCTCCTCTGATATGGATATTTCATATAAAATCTTTTTAATTTGTTTTTGACTTGTATAGGATTTTAATCTGTTATTTCCTTTATAAGATTTTTTGGTAAGCTATTTAATATCACAGGTAGTTCACACATCCAAACTCTTTTACCATAATTATTGTTATATTTAGGTATATCATACATGCAAACATGAAGTTTCATCCAGTGGGTCTGGATGGGGCAGTCAATTTTATCCGCCACAACTTTCAGAATGCTGTTGGGGTAATCACGCATACGTCATCAAAGTGAGCCAACCTGCTTCCTCAGAATGGCATGAAAGCTACCTGTGCGTGTGTCGGCGCCTGCCTGAACTTGCCTGAAGCGCTACAGTGTCGTGGTAACCCCAACAACATACCCTCAGTGTATTCAGTGTCACCTTATTATACTTCACCCATAGGCTACACGTGTAGAAGGTTTGACAGTGTACTTTAAAAAGCGTTATATATTATATACATAAAGCTATAAGTTCTTACATACTGATAGAAATAGAACGCATACTTCCCGATATGGTGGAAAAAAGGTATTTATACCGTTGTACGCGGATAGATTTCAAAGCAAAGAATCAAGTATGAGAAGACCTAAATGTGGAAAATATGAAAGAGTGATCAACGGCCTGCAAAAACTATAATATATGGAGGGAATATTTGTGCACTTTTACGAGGTACACCCTGGTCAATTTCCGCCGGAAGTAAAAAATTGTTCGAAATTCAAATAAATAAGATGGCCGCCATACAAATTTCAAAGTCTCCTATCACGGAAACTATTAGAGATAGGTAGGAGATGCTCGAAGGAATGTCATAGAGATTAATAGTGGTCAACTGCCTGGGTTAAAAAAAAACAAGATGGCGAATTCAAAATGGCGGCCGAAGAAGAACTTGCTTCGATCCGGCTGAAAATTGGTATCGTCTTTAGGAGTCCTTAACTAGTTTTTGGGGTCAAAAGTTTCTTTTCGCCATTTTTTAATATGGCTGTCATATAAGCGTTTTATTCGTTTGGCTGCCGAAACGGACATGCTCTGATTCGGCTAAAAATTGGCATGCGGTGGTCTCTAGAAGTGCCGGATAATAATTTGTGGTCAAAATTGGTTTTAGGCCATTTTCAAATATGGCCGCCATAGAAGCGTTCGTTGGCGGCAGAAAAAAAAAAATGCTCTGATCCCTTTGAAAATTGGCATGTGTGGGTTCTAGGAGTGCTTGATAATAATTTGTGATCAAAAATGGTTTTACGCCATTTTTTAATATGGCCGCCATTCAACAACTAATAAAAATTAGCTCTAATTCAACTGAAAATCGATATGTGGGGATCTCTATAGGTGTTTGATAATAATTTGCGGTCGATATTTATTTTTCGCCTTTTTTCGATATGGCTGCCATGCAAACTTTTTTAATTCTTTTTTAATTCGACTGAAAATGGCATGCCTTCAATCACAATTTGGGGTAAAAATTTTGTAAAAAACTTAACTGAAACTAATAAATACGTAATAACTATCGGTTACCTGAAAGCGTGTGACACCGGAATGATCTCCTAGTTTGCTACCCTTAGAGGTAGGATATTTTCTTCAAATTTAAATGGGACCACTACCGAAATACCCTCTTTCCAACAAACATGAATCATATAAATCGGTTTACAAATTTTATCCATAACCGTAGCCGGAGTTATCGCGTAACATTCATAAAAAAAAAAACATACAGTCGAATTGGTAACCTCCTCCTTTTATTAAAAACGAATTTGTCGATGTAATGAGATAAAACGAATGAATTAATCTCATCACTGACATCTCATCACCATCGAGTATATAACCAGAAATATAGACGAAATGTCATTTAATTTGTTTGAAAACAATTCTGTCATATCATCACTGTGACAACTGCGCTTCGATTGGCCAGCTCGAATTCGAAACAATTGACGGGTGTCGTCAATTGTTTCACTTCAAATCCAGGCCAGTTAACTTGAACTTTGCTATAATGGACGAAAATTGCAAAATAACATATTTAATATTTAATTACCGATGCAATTTGTTTTGTAGTTAGATGTTTTGCTGTTTTTCCACACACCACCAAATGGAACAGCACGCCATTGTTAGAAATATTATCTTTATTACAATAAATACAGAATATTTTTGGAATATACGGAGATATACACACAGGTCAGTTGTTGGCGCTGCCTATATTTCAGTACAAACGAGAGTTGATATTTGTGACTTATCACTGATGAGTTATCAGGAATGCATGGCCCTTATTTAGTCTCTATTTCTGGTGATATACTCGATGCATTCCACTGACACTTTATTAAAACTCAGCTGCCATTGTAAGTAGATTTTAGCAGAATTATAAATAAATATTATCATTATTGTAACGTAATTTCAGTGGAGTTTCAATAGAATTACAATGACCAGTGGTTTAAGGAAAAATAGCAGAGTTAGGGCCCTGATGTGTACGTGGCCACGGCTAGCGCAGTCAAGGTGGCAACATACTATTAAAACTCAATAATACATGTAGTTTTAAGAGAAATGAATCGTCGACACGATGAGAAGAACTTAACACTGTCTTTTAATTAGTCATACGATGTGAATAATTGTTTGTAACTTACACAATAACACGTAATCATCGCTACCAATTTGACTTTTTCCGGGAAAGTTTCCTTTTTGTCTTCTATACTTTATCCAAAATACCTCAAATAATATCACATATTATTGAATAATAATCTCAGTGTACTAAGAAAACCGACCTCAAAAGTCATTCGTTCCCTAGTTTGCCAACCTTATGGAGATGCCACACGGGCGTTGCGTCGTCGCAACTTTGATTTCAACGGACTGAGCGCGGAGCTGTTCCATTGACACGCGCTGTTTCAACGTACCGTGTGGCATGTCGTTCTGATTTGTATGTAGTATAACGCAGTTGCGACGTCCAACACCGTCGCAACGCCGGTGTGGCATCTCTCTAAGAGGTGGAATATTACCTCAGAGGACACTCTTTCCAACAAAAAAAGAATAATCAAAATCGGGTCACTAATAAAGTTATCGCGTAACATAATTTGTTTTAAATATACATATACTAGACACACGCTTGGCCGCAATCTCACCTGTTGTTAAGCGACGATGTGACCAACGCTGGGACGCGTTTGCCTAAAACATGCGTATCCACTCTAGCCTATAATGGCCGAAATTGTACTTTTCGGGAAATACAGAAGCCGGTTCCATTTCTTTGATGGACGCATCAGAATACGTTTAGTGCGAATAGGTGGAATATCAACGACATAAGAATGGAGTGCTCCGGACCTTCTAGTCGACAGAAGGAGGAACGGTGAGGGTGGAACTAAATTGAAAAGTTCCTGCGCGCACTCCCCGAAATGTATCCGACATAAAACCGGTAAGCAGGATGCTTTTCTGCGATGGTCGAGATTTACATACAAAAAAAAGTGAAGTCGAATTGAGAACCTCTTTTTTTTGAAGTCGTTTAAAAGTTCCTGTGAATTCCTAAAAAAATTGTGAACGAAATATCGTATCGTATCGTATATATTAATAAGGTATGCTGTTGTTTTGCCAATTATTCTAAGTATCTCTAATCAAGTATAGTTATTTTTGATACAAGTGCGGAAAGTTAACCATTATTCACAAGTCTCGAGGCTTCTTGGCCCGAGTCCGAGTCAAGACTCGAGACAAGTGAAAATGACAAATCCGCACGTGTATCAAACGACATTTTTTAATACATTTGCGAAAAAACTACATTGAAAGTAAAATAAAACAGTATTTAAAAAAAGTAATTTTATTTCTTTGTCTGACGAAAATTCAGAGTACGGAGGACAGCGCTTCAGACTACACATTTTTGTTCGAAAATCACCTCCAGTGCAACAGAACAAGATACGTCAATGTGTAGTTTGATGCGCTGTTGACTGTACAATGGCAACTGTTGCCAGTATTCAGCCACATTAAAATTACTATTTTAGTGGCGCGGCGCGCAGTGGTCTCGCGTAATACTCACCTCCGGTCATTGTTAATACTCAATCAGCCATCTTTATGGAAAATATTTTGGTATTTTTAAATGTAGCCCGTTGTTTTATAAAACACCTATGCAATTTAAACAAATAAGACGTTTGTAAATAAATATAACTTTAAATGACGAATGACTTCCGTCACAAACCACATAAATAATAAATAAATATACAACCTCTTTAGTTCTACGTTTCGGTTTTTGTAGACACGGGGACGTCACTAAAGCGAACCGTTGGGAATTTTATAGAATCCATTGACTGCTGTTCCTATGAAGAGCAAATATATTCAATTAGGTACATGGAGCTAGATAATGTCAAGAGAGAAATTTTCATTGAATATAATTCTTGACATTAGAGGCGGTAATGTAGAAAATTATTTAATCGATTAAACCAAGGAGGTATTTAGATACGATGAAGATAAAAGTGGATGCCACGTAATAAGGAAGTAATGATAAGAACTACAGCTGGAGAAGGATCTAGACAATTTTTTTTAATATTTTGATCCCGAAAATGAGTGCTAGCGAGAAGAGCGATAACGAAAATACAGTAATAGATACATCGCACCCTTAGTAATATAAGGGCACAATCCAAAAAAAGTAGATTTT
>NW_020653993.1:1378270-1415833 GCF_003589595.1 Hyposmocoma kahamanoa
AAATCTATAGGAGCGTTTAACTATAAAATTTAGAATATTTCCAGTTTTATTTTTTACTTTTTTTTTAGTTTTACTCATTAGCTACTGTACTGTAGAGTACTTTCGATATCCATTAAGGTTCGACATCAATTCCGCCGCTGAGCTGGCGGAAAGAAGAAACAGTAATAAGTACCAGAACCTCGGCTTCGACTACTTATTTACAGCCTTTAGAGTCGAAAGTCTTAGCCCATGGAGTCCCGGCGTCGTTCATCTGTATTATTAAAAAAAATAATAGACTATCTGGGAAACCCAAGCTGTCTTGCACAACGCATTAGCATAGTCATACAACGGGGCAACGCTGCCAGCATCACGGTCACCTTTCGGAACTCAATTTTATTCGTATAATTTAATCCCAGTTAACCCTCGAATCGTCGCGTGGGATCTTTAGGTTTTTAAAGACCCCACGCGACTAAGTCTACTACTTTAAGTACCTTCCGATAAAAGATCATAGATAATGCGCTACAAATACGAATTAGCGCACAAGGGTTGAGAGATATATAGGTATATTTGTGCGTCGGGTTCTGAAAAACCCCACGCGATGACTGGCAAATTTTTTTTGTGACTTTTTAATAATTTTGTGTTACAACATTATTACATTGAGTTTAAACTTTATATTTTGTTATTTTTACAGTAGGTCACTATGATCAAAATGGATGCACGTCAACAGCAGTGTATTTTGAGTTAGTTAACAGATATTGACAATGAGGCGATTATATAGAAGCAGTCCATAAAACGATTTGTACCCCCGATTCAGGAAGTCTTGTTGAAGAGTTTCTACTGACAAAAAGACGTTGCATCCGCTGCCCCATACGAACAGACAGATTAAAGAATTCAAAATAATTTGTCAGTATTGCAAGGGAAATTTATATATCCAATACATACTTTGGACCGACTGCATAGGGAGTAAAAATTGGTGTATCTTCCTCATTGCAAAAGTATTTTTTTTATTGATTTCTTTGGTTCATATTATTTATTATATTCTTCATTTTGTTTCTATTAATTAAGATACAAGAAGAAACAGATTTTAGCTTTAAATTGTATTTTAATTTACAAATTAAAAACAAATTAATATTCACATTGAAATTTTATTTGCTTGTTATTTATAAATCCTAATTTTAAAAAACATTACAATAAAAGTTTGAAAATACAACTTCGCGGAGGTTTGATTTCTCGGGATCCGTAAAGACCCCACGCTAAGATTCGTGTATAGTAAAAGCACGCGACGGACCGAGGGTTAACGTTTTAGATATCTCCATTTACGGAATAATCGCCTAGGCACACTTAATGCTTACATCCTCTATAGTAATTTCCTTTGTCAAACTGTCGACTACTATTTTATATGAAATACCTTCATATATTTAAGGAAGTGACGTGAAACCGCTACATTTTCTATAGAAACGGAAATTAATGCAGCTGTCTACAGTTCTCTATTTCCTGTGAAACGATTTCTAACTTTAAATCTTGTGAGCATGGTATTAAATTTTGATTTTGTGGTTAATATAAAAAAATATCCGGCCGGATCGAAGGAATTTTTTCTGAGTGTTCTTTGTATTAATAATTATAACAAACTAGTGGAGTAATTTCACATTATTGAATATCAATTCAATAAAAATTTAAATGCAATGAATAGCGACAACTCTAGCCAGAGTTGGTAGCTGTAAAGGTGTCTACCTGGGTGATGAAATATCATAGATTTCTCATAGATGGGGCCTATGGCTAAAAAGTCTTTGAAAAACCAAATACAAATATATGACGTGAGCACATAGAAAAATTCGTGAGGTTCGCTGGTTCGTTCCGTGGCTTAGTTGGTATAGCGTCTGGCACAGTATACTAGAAGACGTTTACCCGCAGTTACCACGCCTTTATGTACATTAATTGCGAATGTGAATTCTATTTATTATGCAACAACATATAAATTCCTCTCAATAAAATTACCGCGCGGTCATCGCGCGGGCCGCCGCGTAGACCAAATTCAAGCCAGACCCGCGTGCCCGAAACGCTCATTTAAATTATAACGTAAAAGCTAAACTATTAGAGCGTATTTTGCTATGACAGTTAGATGCACGCGGGGTGAGCGCGATTAAATTCGTGTCGAATAAATGAGCCCTAAGGGTGCTGGTGAAATTACAGGCACATGGGACTTGTCAACTTATGTCTCAGGGTGACGGGCACAGTGGCAGTGCCCCTCAGATCTTTGAAACTCGTATCTGGAGCTGCGTCGTCAGTACCACCGAGACGAGTTGATCAGTGCGACGAGGACGGCTTTCGGAAGGTGGAAAAGAAAAAGAAGAACACCAGCCGAAACCTTAGTGGCACCGCCCTGACTGGCCCGAATCATTTATTGCGTCCAGCGGTACCGACGACGTTGTTATACGTGTCGCGTCTTCATTACTCCACCAAGTCTGCGGATATTGTGGAGTAAATGCGAGTGAAGGCCAACGCAAACCTAAGGGTCGAGTCGCGCCACAATGTGAATTTTAATTCATTTGTGGTGCGAGTACCAACTCAACACCTGTCGACCTTCATGAGAGAAGACTTTTGGCCGAAGGGTGTCATGTACCGGCGTTTCTGAGGACGGCTACCGGACACCCACGTTGCGTCACACGTCGTAATACATACGTGTAAATAAATAGTGTTATATGTATATCATGTTATATTGTATTTATGATTAGTCCGTAAGGTATTTATTTAATATTTCTGTTATTGTTTTATTATATTATTGTTATATTATATGTATGTTAGTCTGTAAGGTATGTATCTATGGGTCCTAGTTGCCTGAAATAAATAAATAAATAAATAAATTTGCGATTTAAAGCTCTGAGTGGCACTGGTATTGTTATGAACAGGCATGTAGCTTACCATCAGACGCACTTCTGTCACTTGATATTAACCAACCATATAAAAAAACCAGCATGTCTGCTCCCTTGCCTCGCTCTCTTTATCTCCGACTCCTTGATAGACCTATTTAATTGTTCAGAGCCTAAATTTATATTCTCTACGGGACTCTCCTCCTCGAATTATTGACCAGACCCAGCAGTATTTAAGTTTAACTTTACTATAATTTTAATTTTTTATCTGACATTTTATTACTTTTTACTTCGTAAGATTTTACTTTGTTAATTTCTGTATCACCGTAACATGAATTTTTGTTACTACGTGGAGTGTTCTATAAGTTTCCGGAATGAATAAGAAAAAAATACTATAAATGGTCAGAAATGTTTTTTGTTGTTTCTCAAAATATTCTCCGTTAGCGTTACTGCTCGTTTTCATGCGAATGAACCAATTTTGAAAACATTTATGCCACTCCTCCGTGACAATCTCTGAAACATGTTCTTCATACTCTTCGACAGCCTCTTCAGGTGATGAAAATCGTTGACCGCGTAACTTTTTTTTTTTAAAGCCCCGCACTAGGGAAACCCTGTGTCGCGGGTGCCATGGACACACACATAGACAACCACACATTACACCCAAACTCACGAAAGAAATAAATGTAGGTCATACAAATATTTCTCCCGGCCCGGGAATCGAACCTGGGACCTCTGCGTGGCAGTCCGGCATGGTAACCGTTCGGCCACGGAGGCAGTTACACTGGTTCTTAATTTTTGGAAATAAATAAAAGTCACAAGGTGCCAGGTCGGGACTGTACGCGGGATGGCTCATAAGGTCAACGTTGTTCACCTTCAAAAATTCATTTGTCAGTCTGGCCGCGTGAGAACTGGCATTATCGTGGTGCAAGATGATACGGCGTTTACGGTTATTTTTACGGAGTTTGCTTGTCTGTTTTGATCATACGGCGCACAGCATCGATGTTTTTGTTGTACACAGCAGTGGACGGGCGACCATCACGAAATTCGTCACTGAGATTCACACGACCGCGTTTGAATTCTGCAAACCAGCTATAAATAGTCGTCTTGCATGGTGCTTCATCGCCAAAAGCAGTTCGAAGCCAAACGAAGCTCCGCTGAGCTGTTAAATTACACTTAAAGTCGTAGAAAATCATACTACGAAAATTTTCACGAGTTAAATCCATGGTGATGTAGACAACCAATTTCTAAAATGACGCCACAATGTAAAAACAAATGACAGTCAGATGAAACAAACTA
The DNA here is from genome assembly GCF_003589595.1 of Hyposmocoma kahamanoa. Lineage (NCBI taxonomy): Eukaryota > Metazoa > Arthropoda > Insecta > Lepidoptera > Cosmopterigidae > Hyposmocoma > Hyposmocoma kahamanoa. The sequence goes on from NW_020653993.1 coordinate 1,382,413, forward strand.
TATTCTACATCCAAAGAGTTCCATTTTCAAATGTTGTAATTAGTTTTTAAATATTGTTTATGTACGTGGCCAGTTCCGGAAACTTATAGTGCGCCCTATGTAAATGACATTTGTAGGGTTGCCAGTTTCATAAAATTTTAAGTAGTTATGTAGTTGCTGTCGATAGTTTTATCGATAGATTGTGAAAGAAGATAAAATTTTGCCAAAAATGACTGAATTGTGAATGTTACGATTCTCTTATAAAAGTTCCATTTTCAAATGTTGTAATTACTTTTTAAATATTGTTTATGTAAGTGGCCAGTTCCGGTAACTTACAGTGCGCCCTATGTATTTACTATACTATATATACTAATGTCTTATTGCATGTACTATAATTTTACTGTATTTTAATTTTTATGTATTTCGATTTTAGCAACTATTGCGTCTAGATATATTATATTAGTAATATGTTTGTACGATAATGATATAAATTAATTATACATTATTTAAAGCTGAGAGGCAGGCGCACAACTTGTTCCACGGAAGAAAAAAAAAACAATGGAAGTGCTTTATGCCTTGATTACTATCGGAACCGATGTCGCTAAAACTCACACATCCTTAATTTGAAATACTACAAAATCTTGATATTGATTGGTCATAGTTTCAAAAACTTGAAAAGAAATAACAAATTCTGGATTGTTAATATAATTTAAACTTTATCCTGTTGGCATACCGTTGAAAGTTTAATACCATCAATACCTATTATTGTAAGTTAAGACGTTTTGATGTTATATTGAAATTTCAATCAATGTGCTGCCATCTCGTGGTTCATTGCTGAACGACGACGAATTGGAGTTATTAATTTAGTTCTCCAAACAAGAAGCGACAACATTGCAGGGGCATAAGCTTTACTTTTGTTTCTTGTAAAAAATAAATACCTATTTCGATGTACAGAAATTTAAACATTTACTAAAATAAGACTTATCGATGATATAAAATACCACCACCGGTAATATTTTTAGTGCGGCCATCATTTTTTAACTCCAAACAGCACAATATAGCATTTTCCTAGGATTTTAGAGAATTTGCACGAAACAATGACACAGCCATACCATACAAAGCGAAAATGGCGGACTTAGCTCAGATAGGTCTTTCGAGACCTATAGTTGGCACGCGTCAGACGCTAATTAACAACTTCTAGTGTATTTATTGTTCTATGGTCCCGTTACATGGTATCTTGAAAAAAACATTGAGCGTTCACGTGATCATAGGGGTCTGAATCACTTCATATGTTATTATATACATTTTTATGCACTCGGGGCCTTAGGAGGTTAACCTAAAAAAGTTATAATGCAATTGAATAAAGAAAATTGGAAAAGCAGTTTTAGTCATAATATAACCGCGACAACGGAAATAAGAAATAAAGTGATGCCATTAATCCCCTATTCCAGAGCGGCTTTTGTAAATAACACTGTCTTATCTTATATCACAGTTACTGTACTAGTCTATGCCAGCGGATTTGTCCGCGTAGTCGCCGGTTGAACTATTCGAAATAGAATGTATTAGAAGTTACTAGTATTTGTAAATAATGTGCAGGTAATTAAGAACATTTTTTGAGGCATGTACTTAAACTTAAATATAAGTGCTGTTGAGTCTACCGCCAGAGCAACTGAGACCATAGTCATAAAAGGGATCCAATACATCAACCAACGCTTAAGGCGAGGTATTAGAATACAGGTCTAGATTTTGGGAGGTGAGGTGTGTGTGTGGGGGGGGGGGGGGGGGGGCGCCTCTCGCGTCCCACAATCTGCGCGCTAAAAATTAATATGAACGAAATAAGAAGTTTGCAAGCTCCACGACGGAGCAGCGGGCGACGCGGTGTGTCGTTAAACCGTCGGGCAATTTTCTGGTTTTGGAATAGATATGAATTTAATAACTATAGGGCTTTATAATGATTAATGCAAAGATCGAACTCAGAAAAATCCTTCGATCCAGCCGGATTCGAACTGACGTCTTAAAAGACTTAGATGGCGTCTGGCACGGTATACTAAGCCACGGTACGAACCAGCGAACCTCACGAATTTTTCTATGTGTTTGTTGTTGTGTCTTTGTATTTGGTTTTTTCAACGACTTAAGTATTTCGTCACCCAGTTAGATACCTTTACAGCTACCAGCCCTGGCTAGAGATGTCGCTATTCATTGTCTTTCAATTTTTATTGAATTGATATTCAATTATTTTTTATGTGAAATTACTCCACTAGTTTGTTATAATTATTAATACAAAGATCGAAAACTCAGAATAGGGCTTTAGTTGAAAAAAGAAAATGTAGCGAGTTCTTTGTAGTATTTAAAGAGAAATCTCTCATGTTTTTTTTATCATTCGTTTTAGACGCCTTTCAGAATTTTAGCCCGTTTTCGGATTTTATAAGATAGTGTGTACAGTACATCCTACCGTGTAACGAATTAGCACAATCTTTAAACAATATCTTTAAGTGTAATTATATTTAATAGTAAATATCTTTTTTTTATGTAATATCAAGTGACGGCGAATAAGTTACGAGCCTGATGGTAAGCTACACGCCTGACTCAAATCTGAGGGACAGTACCACTGCACCCGTCACCCTGAGACATAAGTTGACAAGTCCCATGTGCCTGTAATTTCAACAGCACCCTTGCCCTTCCAAACCGGATCGCAATAATGCTTACATTACTGCTTGGTGGCAGAAATAGGTAACGCGGCAGTACGTCGCTGGACGAACTCTTTCACAAGGAGCTCTATTGATACTAAAGTTTAGTTTCTAAGGAGACGTCAATACCATCAAAACCTTGTTCTAATTGTTAAGTCTTGTTGAGCGCACAAAAAATGTGTGTGAGAGCTATTTGTAATTTAAAACGAACGGACAGCTGTAAGTCGTATTTTTAACCGACTTCAAAAAAGGAGGAGGTTCTCAATTCGACTGTATGTTCTTTTTTTTGTATGTATGTTACGCGTTAACTCCGGTATTTGTGAACCGATTCTCATGATTCTTTTTTTGTTGGAAAGGGGGTATTTCCATAGTGGTCTCATTTCATTTTGAAGAAAATCATCCACCTCAAAGGGTGGCTGTTCACACATGAAGATTCATTTTTATAAATAGCGCCTAACTTTAATTTAGGAGCAATTACTTTTAGCAATTATTTAGTTGATTTTGCTGTTTCTCCAATTCAAGGCGTTTTTCTCTCGATATACTTTGAGTAGTGTCGTAGTGAGAACCTATTTTTATTATCTCCAGTATCAAGTCCTGTATAGTGGCGAACTAGGGGATATTTCAATGAAACTTAGCAAATAGACGTAATTCCACGTACTTTTGAGGTCGGTTTTTTTAGTACTCTGTACTGAGATTCTAAGGAACTTCATTTGTTAACGTTGCCGGGACTTTATGTTTATGAGTGTTCGATTTTTATCAGAAAAAATCCTGAAAGTTTGAGAACGTTGCACGAGCACGTAATTGTGATATATTGTGTACAGAACCACACAGAACTACGTTATTTAGTAAAGCATATTACAAGGCGCTCAAAAGTTATAATCATTTGCCAAAGGAGATTAGATTGATCAAAAATTTTAATGAATACAAAAGACTACTGTTAGCTTTTTTAATAAATAGTACTTTTTACTTACTGACAGAATTCTTTGACAATAATTATTGACGTATATTATACATTAATTTATTTTTATATATTTTACTTTATTTGCAATACTCATTGACTTACAAATAATTGGACGACGGGTCTAATACAAAAACCACGAAAAAAATGTCCCAAGTCTACCTATTTAAACGTAGTGACATGTAAAGGAATATGAAAAAGCTAAAACGTTGAATTTAAATTGTAATGTCATCGCAGTACTGTCTAATTTTGCTTGCTTCGCTGTCAGTCGAACAAACGAGGACTAAAGCGTGAATGACGCTCTGTATACGATTTTAACGCCCTATAAGTTCGGACACTTTTTAGGGCGGATCCGACGTCCATATAATTGTAAGTCAATGGCAATACTTGACAATTTCATTAATCGTAATAAATAGTTGAGTTTTCATTGATTGATTGCAGTAATTTTATGTTTGCATGCTGATTATGATAGAATAAGTTGGGTTTGTTGAAAATAAGATCTGATCATAATGTACTTTATTCTGACAAATAAATAAATTGATTGTTTGATTGAATGAAACTATTTAACTTATATTTTAATTGCTCACTGAAATCACTCCAGTCGAAATCACGCCTGGAGAAATCAATTACTACATCCAAAAAAAAACTAGCAGGTATTTGCCCCAAAATATCAATGCACAAACTCACTATCACTTTCTGTGTTTTTGTATGTATGTAAGACTTGTGAATTACCCGTTGTCGGGGCAATTTTCCACAGCGGCTGTATTTTTTTTGGTAACTTTGTGATAAACTTGTGAGTCAATTGTCTTGGGATGCTTCCCCGAGATGTGTTATCGCGAAGTTGGAATATTACAGTGGGGATTGGGGACGATTATGTAGTTCAAACAAGGTTTTTCTGTTTTTGTACAACTATAAACCTTGATAAATAGGGCACAGGTCTTCAATCGTCACCACAAGTCCTGGTCCTCAAATGAGACGGCTTTACGGTGAAGTATTTCAACGCGAGTCTAGTTTTTAGGAAGTGAGGTGTGGGGAACGCCTCTCGCGTCCCGTAATAATAAACACAGACACAGATCCGACGTCGACAAGCGCCCCACGACGACTGGCGGGGCAGCGGGCGGCGTGTCGTTAAACGGCAGTATAGTACCAAGTTACCAAGTGACGGGACGAACAAGTCGTGCGCCTGGTGTAAGCGACGCGCCTATCCATAACAGTTGCAGTGCCACTCAGGGCTTTAAATCGCAAAGATCTCTGCGCCCGTCACCCTGGAGCATAAGTTGACAAGTCCAATGTGCCTATTATTTCATCAAAAAGTACCTAAAGAGAAATATCTCCACGTGAAAATTATGTACAAAAGCTAGATATTTTATTCTCAAATAATCCGTTTTAGAGTATGATTTTAGCTAGTTTTCAGGATTTTATATGATCGGATAAAGTACACCCTATCGTATAACACATTATCACATTCTTTAGTCACTATCCTAAGGTGTATCGTATATTTTTTGTAAGTCCGTTGTTTCACGGGTGCTCTTTTGAAGTTTTGGGATTGTTCAGACTCCACATGTTAGAGCTTATGAAATATTTGTTTACGTTTTATTATAGTTATTATATGTATTAATATATCAAAATTATCTACTTAATGGTACTTTTGATACAATAAATTTATAGTGTATTTATTGAGTATAGTATATTCCTTTTCTTTATTTATCTATTTTTAGTGCCACCCCAAAAACCAACTTTCCTATCAGATTTTCAAAGGTTAGTTGGAAGAAATCTCTTTATGGGATAAGCTCGCCTTTGTACACAAATATTTAAATTGTTTCTGAAAATTTGTTATTTACTTTGTGGTACAATAAAGTGTTTAAATAAATAAATAAAAACAATAGTAAATACTTAAACCATTTGATCTACTCTTCCGGTGACTAACCTTAACATAGTATAAATAAGAGCAGTAAGGCAACTTCTGCTTTTTCAGCGCGTAAATGCCTTCGCTTTACTCGGATCGTAGGGTTCTTACATTATTATTTTAGTTGTACCTACATAGTATAGACCAGGAGGAGGGAGAATGCTTCGATAGTTTGGTCATGTAGAAAGAAGGAAAGTTGGTAGATTGACGGCACAAAAAATTGAGGATTACACCTTTACGAAAGCAGAAATATGCTGCTGCCAAGCAGTAATGTCAGTACTGCGTTCCGGTTTTGCTGCTGGTGAAATTACCGGCACATGGGACTTTTCAACTTATGTCTCAGGGTGATGGGGGCAGTGGCGGTGCCCCTCAGGGCTTTGCCATTTAAAGCTTTGCGTGGCACTGCTACCATCTAGTAGCTTACCATTAGACGCAAGAGTTGTTCGTCCCGTCACTAGATATTAGAAAAAAGGGATGTCTTTAAAAAAGCCAAGTTAAACGGGCATGTATTAAAAGATCCATTGGGAGTGGAGGATTCAAAAGAGGGACGGAGGTCCATTATTTCTGCTTATCCCGGTGGGACACAGGTGTGATAATAAGTATGTTGTATCTACAGGTTGTAAACATAATTTGAAAATATTGAGGTGTTCATTAGCATGCTATATTAAAATAACCTTTGTTAAATGTAGTATGTAGGTAGGTATCAAATATGATTATGAAATAGAAATGAAATCCTGAACATATCTGAATTTGAGGTATTTTTGTTCAAACTACCACAAACACAACAACAGAAACACATCTACTATTTGATGTAATTTTTAAACGCCGCCGAATTCATTAAATTCTTTAAGAGGGAGCATGCCAAAAAAGTTTTGACGTTGGCTCCGCCCAAATTTGTGAAACAAATATATGTCTGAAGTTCGCGTGACATGCGACAGGAGATGTTGAATTTTGCACATTAAAAGTACCAAATTCGTTTTAGCGGAATAACTCTAAAACTAAAGGGATTAAAAAAATATCCGTAGTGACAGTTCTCGATCATGCATAAATATAATTAATTATACAATTTTTGTCCTAATAACCTGTAGCATTTCGAGGATGAATCGAAAAAATGTGAAAATTAGGGGTCATTTCGTGATTTTTATCTATCGAGGAAACTTTATTGTTTTATATTTCTGATTAGTGTCTATTCTTGAATATATCGTGTAGTTACTCATACAATATTTTATTTTTATCTTTAAAGTGGATATACCCCTCTAAAATCAAATCGAAGATTAGGAATTTTTCCTCTGCTCCCTCTTAATGAATGGCGCGTGCGATGGCCCACGCTATGCAACGCTAGAGCCCTCCATTCTTGGAAACTTCTATAAAGCAGAAGGGTTGTTATTAAATAATAGTAATGACGCACACACTCAACATAGACCCGCACTAGGGAACCCAGTATCGCAAGTGCCATAGACAAACACACAGACAACCACAAATTACACCCAAACTCACGTGAGAAATAAATGTACGCCATACAAATATTTCTCTCGGCCCGGTCCGGTATGGTAACTATTCGGCCACGGAGGCAATTGTAAGGAAATCTGATGTTTGCGACTTAAAGCTCTATGGCACTGCAACACCAGATTCTAATCAACTGATTTTTTTTGCAACTTGTTTAGTCTATTTTTATTTGTCTTTAATGTTAACAATTTTGATAATAATTTAGCAGCCTAATTGAATGATTTTGTAATGGGTTGTAATCGTCTTATTTATTGTGTTCTTAATTTGACAGATTTGAAAGGAATAAGAGTTATAGTGCCATTATGGGAACCTCAAAGCATTTAAAAGGTTATAAAATACTTTTGAAATATGATGTATAATGGAGCCAAGTTCATTGTGAGACATTTGTACAATACTGCAATCTGTAAGTAAGCACTTGGCTTATACTTTAAGGTTAGGTGACAATGAAATTATGACAACTTGGCGTGACACAGCCGTGCTTAAAAAAAGAATAGAATGGCAGTAAAATTGCTAGTGCTTAACAAGTTTTTATGAGTCAATAAATTAAAAAAAAATGAAAGTTTCATTTCTTTTAAACTTTTTTTCAATGAGGTTCTTTTTAATCTACTGTATATTTTTTTAAATATCAAAGAAATATTTTCAAAGTTACTTCGTATTGGAGTTCGTTCTTATAAAGAGTGTAACCTTACCTATTTCTGCCGCCAAGCAGTATTGTTACCATTACTGCTTGATTGATTACACCTCACGTTGCACTTTTTTTTAGACTTGCTTCTTTTTTACACTATTGCTTTTTTGATAGTTAAATGCCTCCAATAAACACCTTATTTTAATAATACCTACCGTGTGACTGGACGAACAAGATGTCCACCTGGTGTTAAGCGACACGCCTGTCCATAACAGTTGCAGTGCCACTCAGAATCTTAAATCGCAAAGATCTGAGTGACACTGCCACGGCGGCTGTCACCCTGCGACATAAGTTGACAAGTCCCATGTGCCTGTAATTTCACCGGTACCCTTAACCTTCGTAACTGGAACGCAATCATGCTCATACTACTGCTTTACGACAGAAATAGGTCAAGTGGCAGTACTTCCCTGGACGAACTCTTTCACATGGAGGTCTACAACTACAATTCCAGTTAGGCGAGCACGCCCTGTAGGCAGAGCTAGCATAAATATTGAGCATTGATAAAAATGTTCTTTACATCTGGCATCATTGGTTGCCTAGCAATGTTTTGTTATTAAACATTCTGTATCGAATTTGGCTAAAGTATAGATACGAGTCAAGAAACAGGAGATTCATCTTGTGGAGATTTGTCGAATAGTGTTGCTGCAGGAATGCAGCTACCGTATCGTATCTAGTTTAATATGGTACATATATATTAATTTTCTTTTTATATGATCTGTTTCTGTTTTAACCCTTTCACCGACGTGAAGGCTTTAAAGTGTCTTATATTAACTTGACTGATACGCCAATGACGCCTCAAAGCGTCAATGAAATCTTGTATTATTTGTATATCCTAGTTAAGTATGGATTCATCGTTGCATTTTATATTTCTTTTTCATATTTATATTATGTTCTTCTTCGATTTAGGAGAATTGAATTAATATAAGGTGGAAATTCATAACATGTCTTATTGCAACATTTTATAGGTTTGGCGTTTAGGGAACGAAACAGTTTTCATCAGTGGCGGTTGAAAGGTTAATTTAAAACAACTTATTAAACTAAAATTACTAGATTAACCTAAATTAAATAAATTTGAAATGAAAGCTTATCTTTTAAAGCTACTTAAAAATTAGTCAAGTTCTCGGTTAAAATATCCTAATGATTCTGAACACTCTCTATTAATTCGAACGATTTGGTAATTTACGTAAATTACGTCAAAATCGTGGCAGATAAGCGTAAATTGTTTCCATTAACGAGGTCTTTATTTTTATTACCGGTAATTTCACATAATTTCCGACCAAAAGAGCGGTTTTGATCGATATTACAATTTGATTGGAATTTTATCGTAATTTCTTTTGGTGAAATTGGGTTCTAGACTAAGGTATCATTTCTGCCCTCTTTCTTTATAGATGATTTTCTTATAACGTCAAGCGACGCGACGAACAAGTCTGATGGAAAGCTACACGCCGGTCTTACAGTTACAGTGCCACTCAGAGCTTTATATTGCAAGATTGAAGGACACTACTGATTTGTGTAGGTTGGTTAGGGTGGATAAATTCCGTTATCTTGGTCATATAGTTACTAAAAGTCTTAGTGATTATCATGATATTGAGCGAGAAGGAGGGCAATGCGTGATAATATGTGGGCCGGGAGATTTGCACTCTGTTCAGATCAAAATAAAGTAACGCTCTTTTAGTCGTACTCTCAGACGCTATATGTATACGTGTAGTTTGTGGGTTAACTGTACCAATCAAGCGGACAATGCCATCCGCGTTCAATATTACGATGTATTTAGACCTATGTTTAAATTGCCAAGATACTGTAGTGCATCTGAAATTTTTTTGTTAGCACGTACTAACGGGTTTGCTGCTGTGCTTAGAAAGAGGGTTTCTTCTCTTAGACAGAGAGTGCTAGATAGTACTAGCTATTAGCATTAGAGCTGCTATATCTCGTAGTTGCGACTCATCCATGCTGTTACATTGGATTTGAATTATTAATAATTAAGTACCTCTATATAATATTTAATTCATATTCAATATTATTGCATGCATTTGCTATGTCTGAAATAAATATTATATAAGATTTTTATTATTATTATAACTAGCACCGCGCCCGTTACCCTGGGACATGAGTTGACAAGTCCCATGTGCCTGTAATTTCACCAGCACCCTTCAGAACGCAGCAATGCTCATATTACTGCTTGGCGGCAGAAATAGGTAAGGTGGCAGTACTTCCCTGGATAAACTCTTTCACAAGGAGCTCTACCGCTGCTTAGTTATGGCAATGTGCTTCATTGTCCTCTGTAGCTGAGTCATAAACTCATTTGACCAATAAGTGCTACTGAATAAGCCTCTTCTGGGTGAGCACGTTTCACCTTAGACCCTTATCTTTGCTCCAAGGCTAAATAAAACAACCAGATTGAAAACTCACATTTATTTATATTTATTTTCCGAAAAGAATTTTACAATATTGTAAAAGAAAGATCATGTGTTTATAATTATTTATATTCACATTATTCAGCAACGTCGCAAAATACTGACCTCATTGGCTGAAAATTGAATTTATTCTATAGAAGTTTTTTGTTCACTTGTTATATTGAAGAAACGCTGTAAACTTGTATTAGTAACAAATTTTTCAATGCTTTTAAAACAAATTGCAATTGCTTTTAAAATTACACATAACTCTTGCATTATACATAAAATATATTCCAGTACCGGCTATATCTATAGTGCAGGGTGTCTAAGGTCGCCTTCACATTAGACGCTTGTACAAGCGCTATAACGCAAATTACTTAATAGTCATCATGTAACAGATGCATTACTCTCATATAAAATCGAATATACCTACGCTACAATAGACTACTAAATCTGAATAATGACACCAGGCGCTCACTACGAGAAAAAAGAACCTAAGCACGTGCTCAGAGAGGTGAAAATTACGTTGCCCGCCGTGTGCAGCCATGCGTAGCCAAATGCTCATGAATGAAAGACTTGTATGAGCGCTTGTACCGACGTCGGTACACTCAGCGGTAGGCACTTATCGCGTAATCTTGAGCGAGAGACGGAGCATTGACTGTGTGACGCGGCAGCCCCGTGTCTGTAGCGCTTCAATAGTTTTTAGTTCACTAATTGTGACTGCTTTTGTTGTTGAGTTGTTGTTATGCGGACGGCGGCACATCGGGTGCAGCAGTTCGACCATGAGAGCGTTCTTATTCCATCTGTAATAGAAGTGGATTTGTAGTGCAACTGTTGTACTTGATGTGCCACCGACTGTTCGTTGCCGCGCGCAGTTTGCTTGCGCAACCATTTAGGTGTCGTTAGGATATAAGCGCTGCAAAATTTTTAAAGTTGGTAGCATTGTGCTAAGCCGAAACCTTTTCAGTACATTATATTTCCTTGTAACCTTCCTTTTTTGTTGTGATGATATGTGCTGAATAAACGCTTTGTCTATCTATCTATCAAAAATGGCGCGCGCGTGTTAAGACAGTGGCGCTGCAACTGCGCGTCTAAATATTGTATGAAAACTAGTAATGACGCGGCTGCAACGTATCTAGAAGCGTCTAATTTGAAGGCGTCCTTAGGGGGCGTCGAGCGGCGCTCGTGAAGCCTCTAGAGTCTGCGTCGGCCTATTATTGCTTCCCAACATCATTTATACACAACATCGAGTATACAACCAGAAATAGAGACGAAATAAGGGCCTGGCAACTCATCAGTCAAATGGTACTGATATCACTTTTAAATATCAACCCTCGTTTGCGCTGAAATCACAAATTAGAAAGCTGAAATAGTACAGAGCCAACAACTGACCTGTGTGTACGTCACCGTATATTCCAAAAATATTCTGTATTTATTGTAATTAAAATATATCTCTAAGAATGGGGGTTGTTCCATTCTGTGGTGTGGGGAAAACAGTAAAATATCTAATTACAAAACAAACGGAATCACATTTCATTGGTAATTAAATATTAAATAAGTAATATTTCAATTTTCGTTCAGCAAAGCGCAAGCTAAACTGGTCGATTTGAAGTGAAACAATTGACGACACCCGTCAGTTCGGGCTGGCACAGTTGTCACCGTCATGATTTGGCAGAATAGTTTCAAACAAATTAAATGAAATTTCGTCTCTTTTTTCATAATATCAAGTGACGGGACGAACAAGTCGTGCCCCTGATGGTAAGCTACACGCCTGTCCATAACATTTGCAGTGCCACTCAGAGCTTTAAATCGCAAAGATTTGAAGGGCACTGCTACTGCGCCCGTCACCCTGAGACATAAGGCATAAGACATATGAAATTTCTATTTCTGGTTATATACTCGATGTAAGCAAAGTGTAAACATAGCCTAAAACACAAGAGGACTGCTAATTTCCATAATACAATTCGTAGCTCGGAAAAAGGTCAACTTTCCGTCTTACGTCTAGATAGATTGAAATATAAGAAGTCAGATTTTTTTCCTTGTAATATTATACAAATGTTGATCGTGAGCTAAAACAATTTTCTTAAATTTGACAAATATGCATCTCATTGTGTGTTACAAACTAATTTATAAATTAACGCTTTTTAATATGGGTAGATGGCGTTAATCCTAAAAAAAACAAACGAATAGCCACCACTTTCCATAAAAATCTGAACGATAAGCGCCATCTAGTTCATTTGTTTGTTATCACTACAAATTAGAGTAGTTTTGATGAATTGGTAAAACAAATTAGCTACAAAAATAGCTATGTGGCACTCGTCGCGACATCTGGTTTGTCAGTAGGTACCCGACTGCGCTATCTTGTATGGCGATTAACAGTCCTCTGGACTTATTTGGTTCATGGTATAAGTATTTCGCGGTAATAAGGCCACATCTGCAAAATGTCAACTTTTCTGGAGACAGGTTTCAAGAATTCTGTGAACGTAGTCGATAATTTTTATATACTTATATAGGAAATTTATAGTTTCATAATTAAAAGCACTTTTGACACATCGCACTGCTAATACAATAGTGTATTAACTCAAAAAGTGTATTTTCTCAGAAACGATGAAAAATGAATTACTCGCTTCCCGTGAATTTTGAAATTTGTGTATAGGTTATAGTTTATTACAGACACTTAAACAATTTCCTTAATTGCCAAATATATTTAAAAATAAAATGGAAAAAAATATTGCACATTTTTGAATAGGAGTTAAGTAGAGAGAATCTTTTTATCATTTCTTACAATATTGTAACGACGGTTTTGTTGACGTGTAGAGTATCAAATTTTACGTTCTGTAATGATACATATTTAATTTCACATATTTTGAGTTACAACAGTATTGCAATAGCAGTGGGATATGATCACAAATGTGGTTTTTTACAAAAAAACGGGTACAGTTTGTTGATTCTCTGTGTGGACTTGTAAGGAATCGTTAGTAAAATTAAAAAAGCGAATGACTCGATAATCTAGTAAATTTACAGCGTCATTAAAATAATGTCAAATCATCAATTAATTATGGTTTTGTACATTTAAAAATAATCACTTAAAAATATTTTAATAAAAATAAAATGTCAGTAATTTGATTTGGTCTGTTTAAACTTAGTTAAAAATGAAAAATGAAAATATGATATCCAACATTTACATTCTATTCATTAGCCAACATTTTAACAGATATTATAAAAAGCTGCACGAAGTACAGCTTATCTTATTGTGTATGATCTTTATTAAAACAACGCAAAATTTAAGATTATTTGATTTTTTTTCACAAAAAATACTGTTTTAAAATGTTGGCTCGCAAACTATATATAATAACTAGTATTAATAATAAAACGTTATCACATTAAATATATATAATCATAGTTTTAATATAAACAACACCGCGTTACCCAGATCGAGCAAGCTTAAATTAACAATCAAACTTTTTTTTTATATAATTGAATAATCGTAATTTTTCGTTAAACTTCGTAAAACATCACCACATTTTATTCCACTTTCAGTGTTATTATATTTTCAAAACAACTTTTGTGCACTTTAAAGTAATAATTTACTTTTATACAAAGTTATTTGTAAAATTCTTATAAATTCGCAGGACTATAACGCCATTTTTGTCATAACTAACGCATATTTTGTATTTCGGTAACTCTCGATGTACTGGAAGTTGTTTGTTAATAAAAAATGTCAATTAACAATATAACTGAAACTAATAAGATATAAAAAAACCGATCAGAGGGTTGTAGATATCATTTCGCTGACCCTAGATTATTTTTATAATATCAAGTGTCGGTATGAACAAGTAGTAAGCTACATGCCAGTCCATAACAGTTGCAGTGCCACTCAGAGCTTTTCTCGAAAACGATACTCAATTTGCCATTATTCGAAAAATCGTGCCCGCCATTTTGGATTCAGAAATCAGTGCCATATTCGTAATGAGAATCCCCAAATACCTCGAAAAGGATACCCATATTGCACTTTTTTGAAAAATCGTGTCCGCCATCTTGGATTTAGAAATAAGTGTTATATTGGTAATGAGCACCCCCAAATACATCGAAAACGATACCCAACCTGCCATTATTCGAAAAATCGTGCCCGCCATCTTGGATTTAGAAATGAGTGCCATATATGCATCCTCAAATACCTCGAAAAGGATACCTGTAATTTCACCAGCATGCTTCCTTCAAAACCGAAAAACAGTAATGCTGATATTACTGCTTGGCGGCAGAAACAGGTAAGGTGGCAGCCCTTCCCTGGACGAACTCATTATCTCAAGGAGCTCTACCTGCTTCTAAAGATATGTTAATAACTAAATTTTGCTAAAAATGTCGATTATATAACTTGTAAAAAGAATATTGCTAATGTTTGTTTGGTTTTAAAACCTTATAAAATTTACCGTAGTTTAATTTAAATTTATTTTTGGTTTTTATGGTGTCGCCATCTCTGAGAGTTCGATTCCCGGCCGGGTCTGTGTAAAAAACTAACTTTTCTATATTGTCTTGAGTCTGGGTGTTTATGGTACCGTTCTTGTTTCCGGTTTGTAGTTAGTTCAAACGTGCAAACGTTCTTCCCGACGATCCTTAACCCCGCTCCTGTGTTTGACATTAGACTGGTATTTTTTTTAATCTATTCAAATATTTTTATTTTCGTACTAAAGCAAAATCTGATTAATCATAAAAAGTCGTGGAAAAAAGATGATATTGAGATTTTTTGTAAAATCACTCCACTAGACTAAAATTTTATCAACGAGTAGGTTATTTCAAAAATCTCTCACTAGATGTCACCAACGGCGACGAATAATATATTAACGCACACACTCAACATAGCTTCGCACTAGGGAAACCCTGCGTCGCGGGTGGCATGGACACACATAGACAGTCACAAATTACACCCAAACTCACGAGAGAAATAAATGTAGGCAATACAAATATTTTTCCGGCCCGGGAATCGAACCTGGGACCTCTGCGTGGTAGTCCGGCATGGTAACCGTTCGGCCCTGGAGGTAGTTAAATGCCGAAAGCCAGTAAAAAGATCTGTAACGAAAAACGCATAGGAGGATTTCGACAGCTCGGTAACTTGACCTGTGACTCAGTTGGTATGAGCAATGCTACGGTGCAGCATGGGTTCAAGTCCCATCGGGTCGGATAATTTTTTTTGATACTATTTTGTAATAATAATAATAATAAAAAAGTTGATTATGGTGTCAGTAATATATAGTCCTGCGAGATCGTCAGTGTTTTGCAAATAATTCTGTATATTATACAATTTAAAATAAAATAGTTATGAAAAAAAACCTATCCTTGTAACTCAACACACCCAGAACTTTATTTTCACAACGCAAAGCTCGATTTTTTCAATAATTATAATTTACAATTAGACACGTTTTAAACATACGTACTTTCTTAAAATTCTATATTCTAACTAATATGGCAACTCTCGTATATACTTATTGTATTGTAAGTGCACTATTCTATATTTACAATTTCAGTTACAATAATATTTACAAGTGACAACATTTTTAAGCTACTCCTAGTCCGCATTGATAGTTTTAACATGAAAATATATTTCGTAAAATTATAATTAATGAAACTTGGCTTAGCACACCGCTTTGCGCCAAACGTTAGTACATTTTTTATTCCTTTGTTTTGTTTTACACACATGTTTTCGTTACAAAGTTTGAAAATTTTTATAGATATCAATTTAGTTCGGCAGAGTTCTGTTGAAATTTTACATACACACGAGATTCGTGCAATATCCAAGATTCAAGATATAAGAAGAACAATTTCTTTTCTCTCTACACCGTGCAATACAAATGACGGCAAAGTAAATAAACTTGCAACAGTTAATGATAATAAAATGTAATTTAAAAAAGCGGACATTTTTTTTATCTACCCATTTCGTCTATGACAAAGTCAGTCTTAATTACACTTTCTGGAAGAAGTGCTAAAACAAAACAAATCTTAATTTAAAAATTGACGTAATTTGATGTTAATATAAAATACTATTATTTTTTAACGTTGAGTATTATATAATTAATCGCAAGATATTTAATTCAATTTTAGTAATGGAGTTAGTGATGCAAAATTATGTTCAAATTTTTTTTGGCAGTGATTTAGCTAAAGTCAGTGGTATTTTTAAGATAAAAATTACCCTTAAAGTAAAATTACAAAAGAAAAAAGGACGGGTCCGAACGTTCATAAACATTTAATTAAAATTATTTTTATATGCATTTCATCTTAAACCACTTGTAATCTTCAACCAATCAAAAACCATAAAACAAATTGATATTTTCGTTTTATATTTCTGATTGTTTTGTTAAATTTTTTTAATAGGTACCTCCGACAAGTTAGGTTATATTTTATTTTTCCCTCATTTATACATTTTTAGTTGTACAAAGTAAAACTAATTTTTACACTTCATGATTCATTTTTGTTGCATCATTGTTGGTGTCAGTTGATTTCGTTGCACAAGATTTCCCATCACTCGTGGCTTGAACTGAAGAATTTCCTGCGAAAATATGTTTTATGTAAGTAAGGATTAGATGATAAATTAATAATAGACGTTGGTTCGTACAACAGTACACGGCGATGACAATATGTGTTTTGGTCTATTGAGAACTTGGCCTTTTCACTTATTATTTTTTTCTACACTATGAGAGTGCGGAAAAAAATTCAATAAAGTTTGACAAACCCCAGGTCCTTGCAAAAGAAGTCCGTTATCTACCCAGGATGCTGCGAGAGGCCATTGAAATTAAAAATATCCTAATTTCAACAGGGAAGATGATTTCTCCGTACCACCAGCTTGGGATCCAATATTTCCTGTGATGAAAAATCCCAAACAGATATAAGACTGCAGTACTAATTAATATGTTTTAATTTATTCTAATTTCTATTATTAATTAATTGAACTTAATAAAAATTCATTATATAATAATATTACATAATAAAATAATTTGTAAAACGCAATGTAGCGTAAATTGGAATGTTATCTTTGTAAAATTAAGAATAAGGTACCTTAAGGTATATTAATTAATAACTTTTGTAACTATAGTGAAAAAATAGGGTGGTTTGCTCAGTTAACCGTGACCATGGGACCTGTAAAGGGCCCGAAACGTGGATTAATTTGAAAAAACAAATATACGCGATTTAAATCCAAAATAATTAAAAATAAATTGGACTTTATATTGGACAAAATTCTCAATTGGCTAGAATACCATAAATTAAAATTAAATCTAAATAAAACTAAATTAATTCAATTTAAACCCTTCCAAAAATCTCCCCTGCCTCTTAACTATAATTATAATAATCACACACTAACCACTGTAGACACTGCTACCCTACTGGGACTAGATCTGGACTCACACATGAACTGGAAACCGTTCATTCGAAATCTGACCAACAAATTATCATCATTTATATACGCCCTAAGTCATCTAAAACGTGTAACTGATTTTAAATCTGCTCTTACGGCATACTATGCTTACTGTCATTCGAGATTGTCTTACGGTGTTATTATGTGGGGAAATTCTACCAATGTTAATGATGTATTTATTTTACGAAAGGAGTGTATCAGGATATTGACAAATATAGAACAGAGAGAATCATGCAGACCTCTTTTTTAAAAAATAAGCATATTAACCTTAACAGGTATATACATACTTGAGCCGTGCAAATTTGTAAGAAACCATCCTACTTTATTTTCACCAAAAACTGGAATTAAACGTAACAATAGAAACCTACATCAATTGAAAGTACAATTTTCTAAATTAAAATTAGTTTGTTCAGGACCGCAAATTATGATAACTAGAATACAATCACATACCAGTCCACATAAAAGAAATTAAAGAATTTAAGATTTTCTCTAAATATTTAAAATACTTCCTTATAAATAAAAGTTATTATAACATTCAAGAAATTTTCAATGATCAAAATTAATTAAAAATACTTCGACATCCTTCTTTTTAATCAATATATGTGATGATTTATTTAATATGGTGTTTACCATATTGAATAAGTCATCATAAATAATATGATTGTACCTCTATATGATGACATATGATTGTAAACCATTATATTTAATAATAAGTGAGTGTCCTCTCTACTCTGTTATGCCCTTACAGGGTGTCACATGTACACTTACAAACCACTGTACGTAAATTATTAATAAGTGTGAGAATGCAATAAATAAATAAATAAATAAATAATAGTTTCATTTCCTATAATTAAGTACATTATTTAATTTTCAAGTGTAGTCACTTGAAATATTAATTAATGTTTCACGATAATATATAAGAATATTCCAATAATAAAAACTGCCACCGAAATTATGTAAACTAACCTAAAAATGACCCTTAAATATATGATTAAGTCTCGATTTTAAAATCAAATAAAGGCTTCAAACTTACTCCCCTCTTTTAGCGTGGGAGTAATAAAAGCAGGATTTACCATTAATCCTAGTTTTTAGATGCGGCAATGTGTTAGTGTGTCGGTCGAGCAGACTCTTGTTGAAGTAGACAGTGTTGTCGGTGTTGAACCGTACTGGCGGTGAGTTGGAGCAGCTCCGGTCCATTAAACGCGGCTCAAGGTGGTATCTAGGGAAAAATTATTAAGTTTAAGGGCAGTTACTCTCCCGTAAAGTATCCCTCCCGCCTTACATCGTGGGTAAGTTTCAAAAAAGTTTCACAAATTTATCTACCAGTGGAATATAGAGGGTAATTTGTAAAATGCTAACTGCCTCTCAGGACTATCATTAGTAACAACATAAACAACACCTTTTGATCCATGACTTTTTACAAAATATGTCTATAGTACCTTTACGCTATGATGGCCGTTTTAATAGTGACGTGAAAAAAAATTTATGGATGTATAATTTTACGACACAAGTCGGCATTTGTTTTTCGAAATTCGAAATTTTTAAAATTGAAATTCAATACGATCGTCACCATTGACTTACAAATAAATGGGCGACGGGTCTAATACAAAAACCACGAAAAAAATGTCCCAAGTCAACCTATTTAAACGTAGTGACATGTAAAGGAATATGACAAAGCTAAAACGTTGAATTTAAATTGTAATGTCATCGCAGTACTGCCTAATTTTGCTTGCTTCGCTGTCAGTCGAACAAACGAAGACTAAAGCGTGAATGACGCTCTGTATACGATTTTAACGCCCTATAAGTTCGGACACTTTTTAGCGCGGACCCGACGTCCATATAATAATTGTAAGTCAATGATCGTCACTTATAGGATCGCTGGCCAGCACAACTTCTACCGGGCGAGGGTGGATACTTAAGTCGAGGGTAAAATGGGTTTTATGAACAAGTTATACATTCTGCTTTTCACTTCGATTGCAAGGAAATTGAACAGCAATATTACAAATAAACGATTATTTAATTAAAATTGCATGTAAAATTACAATAATCAGACATATCTAATGTGATGGTTTTTCCTGACATATTCAGTGTATTACTTTGTATTCTATTACGAACTTGAGATGCCTTTATTTTATAAAGTTCTAGTGTGCGTGGCTGTTAGCGCAGGCGTCATTGCCTCGGTCTTAAACAACGACTTTATTTTATGCACTAGAGCATAAAATCCTATTTTATGCAGCCTACACCCAGCATAAATACGAACTTTAAGAGCATGAGAAGTGAAAACATTTTTATTTTCGTTTTATTAAAACTTTTTAATCAGGTACCCCTTGCAGTGTTAGTTATAAATCTTGATGTAGATGTGACTCGCATTTGATTATATTTTTATTATTTATATTATTATTCGATAATGAATTGAAATTTGACCTCACTATTGCAACCTGTCAAAACGGCAATCTAAGCGAGCCGGTACTGTAATAAATTTGTAGTTCTACTATCTGATACTTTTTAGATCTACATTTAGTAGTAGGGTAGTAAGTTCAAACTCGTAAGATGGGGGTCGTCGGGGAGGACCGACGAACCCCATCCGTGCTCCTGCGTTTTGCACGGAGTTATCACCGTTTAAAGCGATCTATTTAAATATGTTTATTTTTGTATGAAATAAAAAATTGTCGTTTACGATATTAAGTTTTTATTATAATACAAACAGACGGGACAAAAAGTCGTGCGCCTATTGGTAAGCGACACGTCTATCCATAACCGTTGGAGTGCCACTCAGAGCATTAAATCGCAAAGATCTTAAGGGCGCTGCCATTGCGTCCGTTACCCTGAGACACAAGTCCCATGTGCCTGTTATTTCACCTGCACCCTTACCCTTCCAAACCAGAACGAAGAAGTTGGGTTTATGCATAGTATTTATATTAAGATGAGTATGGCAACTCCATATAAAAGTAATAATGCGGCTTGTGTGTGTGCACGTCTGTTGCGCTTCGTGTACGGATGCACACATTCGCATAATCTCGCGGTGCACTCGTGCTGCATTGCACGGGTCGTCACACTGGCCATTAATATGTAATAGAGTTGAAGCGTTTACTTGGTATTCAAAAAATTACATCAAACAGTAGACGTGTTTATTGTTGTGTTTGTGGTGGTGTGAACAAAAGTGCCTATCTAAGTAGTTATGACCCTAAACGGTGATAACTCTGTGCAAACTTTTTGAACGTTTGAACTTACTACCTAACTACCAAAATACAGATGTAAAAAGAGTCAGATAGTACAAAAAAAAAGAGTTTATTTTTGGTAAAGGAGGATGGCGACATCCCGTGTATTTTGTGACCCAGTGTTTTTGACGACGTGTATTAAGGAGACCTATCAATACTTGTGATTTATTATGAAAGCATCAAAAAAGCTAATTGAGTACAGCCTGTGGAACCTGGGGTTATAAAGTTCATAAAGGATATGTTTATAACATTGTCTTGTATATCGCTTCAGATGTTTGTTCGTAGTAGCAGAAAACAACAAGTTTCAGTTTGTTCCCAAAAATAATAAAGAACTTCCCGAATATTAATTAAATCTGTCAAACTCTGCCACATTTAACATAACTTATCATGTTCTGCAGTAATGAAAAAGAATAAAAATTAAATCTGATCAAATGGCAGAAATCTGCCAGAAATGGTCACACCGTTCTCAATATTAATACTAGGAAAGTCCGTGACCGGCTCGTCGTCGTTCTTGGGACAGCTTTCGCAATCCTCCTTTATCATGATTTGTAAAAAGTTTTGTAACGAAAGTTGTTTGTGATGTAAGCAATCGAGTTCTACAAAGTTGTTAATATTTTAAAAATAACCCTGTATATAATCAAGATATCAATCCGCGATGCCGATATAAAAATATCACTTCATAAATACGTACTAATGAACATCTTATTTTTTATTTTTTTACAACCTAGACAACTAAAATAATAATGGAACAACCCTACTCTCCGAGTGAAGTGTAGGCATTTACTTGCGCGGAATAGAGGAGTTGCCCTACTTGCTCGTAATATACTATGATTTATCAAACTATGGCGAATAAATCGTCCAAATGCTTGTGAACGCTATGGGCTGAGTTGTCTATGAAGATCTATAGCCTGCTGTCATATGCGTTGTGATGCTGAGTAATTGTTCTAGCTAGTGATTTATACCAGTGAGTTCGTGTTAATGCTATGTGCTCTCTAGTAGGCTCAATTAGTAAATTATGTAAAAGTTTGGCATTTTAAGCTTAAAATAATTTCTTTTGCACCTCACTAGCTCGGAAAGGCTTCTTTTGTCATTAGAAGTTTTTTGCCAACGCTAGCGTGGAAAAAGTTTTTGAAATTCGAATTTGACCATGGGCTGTGGTGCACCTAACTTTTTTTTCGATGAAAAGAAAAGATAATGACACGTTCAACTACGCGATTTGTCGTACATTACTTATTTAAGTAATATAAATCTGTTGGTATATTTTCTTTTTATTGTCAAATAAATTGACATTAAATTGACAATGATAACTAATAGCGTTTATTAAATTATTTTAATTCGTCGAAGAACTAAAATAATTTCAATAATCACTTAAATACACAAAATTATAAGTACAAGCAAAAATAAAAATTGATGAGGTGCAAATTCAGTAAGCATCCGAGTAAAAACTTTTTCTTTTGTTTGAAACTGATGTTTTATAGTTCAACTGTTTTTCTTTCATCTACCATTTTCCTTGCTATAGCGAGGTGAAAAGATGCGTGTTTCGTTCGGCAGCGAAGTTGTTTTGTGTCTTGTGCCTTGAAACCCTCGCTAGGCTCAGGATTCTGTTTTAGGCTCCTTCGCTTGTTCAGGTTTCAATACAAGCACTCGAGTCACACAACAACTTTGCAGCCTTGTATAAGAAATAACTATTTTTAAATTATGATATATGTTATGATGTCTGATTACAATGATATCCAATTATTAATAGGCAGAGCATCTGGCACGGATTGCCCGAGGGTGCTGGCTCGAATCCAGATACAATGAATTTTTCTAAGTGTATTCGACCTTTGTAATTAATAATTAATTTATTTTTACTAAAACATTTTCGTTTCTTTAATTTATTTTCTAATTGCTTAGTATTATAATTTAGAAATGATACTATAATGTGTTTTTTTTATTACCTAGGTTCTAGTTCAGGCATCTGAGCTAGATTAAGCGGGTTTCTGCTAGGGTTGCTGTAAATGGCCGGTGGTGGCGGCGTGGCGTACATCTCTGGCGGCATCAGTTGCTCAGCTGGCAGCTAAAGTTGAAAACAAAGTCAGACATGGTCTAGAAGTAATTAATCTAGAGTTTAGTCTAAATTGAGTCTTATATCAATTTCAAAGTAGGTTTACACCGGAATGTCAAGGTCGGACAATTATACTACTATTCTATTTAGCAGGGGTGGTATATTGCTGTAAAGTAGCAATTTTAAACATCGGATGATACGACTATACTGAGATGTTCCTGAATTTCTTCCTTAGTTGTGGGACACTGGTGTCTTTCTTTTTTTTTTGTAATAACTAGTGACGGGACGAACAAGTCGTGCGCCTGATGGTGAGCTCCACGCCTGTCCCTAACAGTTGCAGTGCTACTCGGAGCTTAAAATCCAAGGATCTGAGGGGCACTGCCACTGCGTCCGACACCCTGAGACATAAGTTGACAAGTCCCATGTGCCTGTAATTTCACCGGCATCCTTACCTTTCGAAACCGGAACACAGTAATGTTGATATTACTGCTTGATGGCTGAAATAAGTAAGGTGGCAGTACTTTCCTGGACGAACTCTTTCACAAGTTGCTCTACTGCTATTTTCTGAGATGGGCATAAAAATGTCAGTATTGCAGGGATCTAAATGGGCTAATTTTTAAATAATTTAAATCATCTCAGTTGTGTGTGTATTCTGCTAACAGTTAAAAGTAGTGATATATCAGTGGCTAGCACAGAGTATATAACCAGAAATACAGACGAAATATACATCCATCCCTGGTAAATCTCATCAGGCAAATGGGCCTTACATCACTTTTAAATGTCAACTCTCGTTTGATATTCCAAAAATATTCTGTATTTATTGTAATAAAGATAATATCTTTAACAGTGGGGGCTGTTCCATTCGGTGGTGTGGCAAAAACAGTAAAACATTTAATTACAAAACAAACGGAATCACATTTCATCGGTAATTAAATATTAAATGGGTATGGCGGGGTACAACGAAGTGGGTGTACGGAGGGAATTAGCATTGGTTTTGTATGTTTTTCAATTGTTAAGATGCAAGACATGCAACGCAGAGGTTTTGAGTCGTGTGGATCTTTGCGTTCCTGGTGGGTATGTGTGGCGCCGGCACTGGCCTCAGTTGTTGACGA
Organism: Hyposmocoma kahamanoa; assembly: GCF_003589595.1. Lineage (NCBI taxonomy): Eukaryota > Metazoa > Arthropoda > Insecta > Lepidoptera > Cosmopterigidae > Hyposmocoma > Hyposmocoma kahamanoa. The sequence goes on from NW_020653993.1 coordinate 1,406,309, forward strand.
TTCCTCGTGGGAGAACCAACCTACTGTACAGGGCACCACTGACACGATCGATAAGGACTTTGAACGTTATTGATGGGAAAATTGACGGTTGAATTGAATTGAAGTGAGTTCAATAAAATAGCTTTATTTGTACTATGTTATGAAATATAATATCAGTTCGTAATTTAATATGGTACAATATAATTTTAGTAGATACAATAGAATTTTTGAATAAAATATTTATGTTTGTAAATAATGTTGAACAAGTGATAATTTTGGCTACACTATTGCATTAGGTTAGTCCTGTAATGATAGTTGCTAGCTTATGTATGTAAAAGAAGTCGGGCTGGCCAATCGGAGCGCATTTGGCATCGTAATGATTTGGCAGAAAGTTTTCAAACAAATTAAATAACATTTCGTCTCTATTTCTGGTTATATACTCGATAGTGGCTAGTCATCATACTATTGCAGTTTTTTGGTATTTTGCTCTTCTATTGCGTACTTTCTCTCTAAATATTTGACATAAAAATATATTTCATTCGAAAACTAAATTGCTGATTAAACAACATAAAAATTAAGACATGCTTATTGCCGTAGTAGTTTTAAAGGTAACATTGATCTATTGAGTGAATGAATGCCATCAGTGCCATTACACAGTTAGTAGGCCATCTGTCAAAATAAGAATATAGAAGGCAATAACGCAATTAGTAAGCATTAGAACGTCGTAACATTCATATTTCAGACAATTTTGGTAAAATTTTATCTTCTTTCACAATCTATCGACAAAACTATCGACAACAACTACATAACTACTTAAAATTTTATGAAAACTAGCAACCCTATAAACGTTACTTTACTCCGTCTTCAAAAAAGATAAACTATAGATTGAATTCTTAATATTAGTAAAGTAGAGTCTTACCAAACCACTAGTATTCAACGGCAAAGCGTTTTTATATTTCAACCAGTCTTCATAAACTTTGTCATATGGTTGTCTATGACATTCGTTCCCATGCGGCATATGACCTAGACTTGTCATGGGTCCTAGGCTCTGTATACTGGGACCTAAATTCGGCACTGCTAAATTGGTTTGATAGTTTGGACGCACTCTATATTCCATTGGTCTGACCTGTGGAAATAATAATTATATGTACTTTATTGCACCAAATAACATTTTAAAAATATAACCACTTCACAAAAAATCTTTCAATAATAGTTTTTATTATGATTATTTCTTATTATAAAGATCGAACACATAGAAAGATTTTCTTCGACTTGATGGGACTTGAACCCACGAGCATACTGCACCGCGGTATTGCTCTTACCAACTGAGCTATGGGTCAAGTTATCGAGTCGTCGAAATTCTCCTATGTGTTTTTGTTAAAGATCATTGTAGTGCATTTTTCGGCATTCTGCGTCGCTAGTGACATCTACTGAGAGATTTTAGAACCTTCTCCACCACTTTTGGCATCGAGTATATAACTAGAAACAGAGACGAAATAAGGGTCATCCATCCCTGGCAACTCATCAGGTAAATGGGCCTTATATCACTTTTAAATATCAAGTCATGTTTGAGCTGAAATCACAAATTAAAAAACTAAAATAGTCAGCGCCAACAACTGACCTGTATGTACTTCGCCGTAAATTCCAAAAATATTCTGTATTTATTGTAATAAAGATAATATCTCTAACAATGGGGGGTGTCCCATTCGGTGGTGTGGGAAAAAAAGCATAATATCTAATTACAAAACGAACGGAATCACATTTCATCGGTAATTAAATAGGTATGTAATTTTTAAATTTTCGTCCATTATAGCCAAGCTCAGGTTAAGCTGGTCGACTTGAAGTGAAACAATGGACGACACCCGTCAATTGTTTCGAATTCGGGCTGGCTAATCGGAGCGTAGCTCAGTTTTTACACTAATGATTTCGCAGATTAATTTTCACACATTAAATGATATTTCGTCTCTATTTCTGGTTATACAGTCGATGACTTTTGGTTAGAAAAATTTAACGACCTTTAAATTAAATTTTATACTTTAATTTATATAGTTTTTTTACTATAGTTACATTTTATTAGTTTAAACTAAATGATTACAAAATGAATAGTTTCTTCATGAAAGATAACTTTTTAAAGAGAATTATCAGCGAGAACTCGGTATTGCATAATATAGTGGTATTTTTGTACTTACAGAAGAATTATTAATATACGAACGGCACACCGCTACATATGCAATTCCGAACATTCACTATATTTAAGTCAGTAGTAATAGAAATATAATAAAATTTCAATAAGCACTTGGCCAAGTTTTGCACAGATACTAGTTTTTTACCTGAATGTATTGGTTGCAAGGATCGATATTGTGGTCGTAAAACCGATCACAATTCGGCGGTATACAGTCGTATTTATCCGAAGGTGTTTTCGATATTAGAGGCCGAATAGAGCTGTAATCTGTTGTCGAAGATTTATTCGAGCAGCTGTCACTTATTTTGCCATCGAGAGGGATTATATCTGGGTTTTTATCTGAAAAAGAACATTTTAGGTTGAAAATGATAGGAACTTAATTACTTTCCTAAAAAACTTATGGCCTTCGAGGCACGTAAGGAATTGCAATTTTACCCTTTCAGACGACGGATAGATTTCTTTATATAAAAAAAAAAAGTGTGTATTTGAACCACATGTCGCATTCAAAAGGCTCAAGTTTTAGCGTTCAGGGAATAAGTCTTGCAAATTTTTGGAATATCCGCAACATAAATGTGAAAGCCTTTGTCTAGTCCCCCGACGACGGAAAGGAAAAGACGGAATTAAATAATGCAATTCACAACTACGTGTTGATTCAAAATTAATCTCGTTATTCTGAATTTTCATACAAGTCACAATTGAAAATTGTCAGGATTCTGAAACAGTGATGCAGTATCGACTTTTGATAACAAAGTTCTTGTTGACAGCAGAAGAAATAACGCCGCAACTTGGTGTGTCTAACTGCCACCTTATAAAAGGAAATATTTTCTAACATTTTTCAATTATCGAAGACCACACCGAGTTACTTCAAGTTTCGTAAGTGCCATTCCATAGAAACTAATTAAGTGTACCTACTAAAATTTAATTGACGTATCCCAAAACTTTGACAATATAATTTTGATGCGGGTTTTATGATAATTGACATGTGATCACAACTGAGGTGCCAATAAATCTAATTTTGAATGGAATCCTTTGGGATAGCCAATGTCTATTCAGTCAATTAGTACCTTAACTGCCGCTTGTGCACTAAGTTCGTTTCAAATCCGAGAAAATTTGTACCTTGTACACCTAGAGATAAAATGACACTTCGGACACCTATAACATTTCGGGCCGTCATTTCTCGGATTCGGAACTGATACGAAACGGACACAGTGTGCAAACGCCCTTAGGGAGTGACCACATTTAGTATCGCATTAAACCGGAAAAGATGGATGGATTGTGTGAAAGATGACATGGATAAGAAAGGTGTGGAAATGAAAATGACGATGCTATGGAAATGACGGTTGATAGGGGATAGTGGAAGAAAAATACATGTTGTGCCGACCCTCGACCAAGTTAAAAGACGCGTGATGGGAATGAAGCTCCATATTCTTTTGATTTGGTAGAGTATTACTTATTTGACGTCGGAGAACGGGAGAAGACCCCCTGGTTCCTGCAATTTCTGATCGCGTCTGTACGCAACCGATGGCCGCGTCGACGGCGAATTGACAGTGTGATTCTTTAGCTGTTAGTATTAAAAACGATTTAACGTCTACAAACGCCATTTGAGCTGACTTTAATTTCCATTGCGATTGAAAAGAAAAAGCAGAGTTCTGATCTAAGCTTTCTTTAAGAGATTTGGGTAGTCGAGTTGTTCACAGTAAGTGGCATTATCAGCTATGCAAAAGAACATAAACCCACGATCAACAGCTAGCCAGGTATAAACAGGCTGGCATCAAGAAAGGATAATAGGGTTACGCAACTTTGTCATGATCGACATTAACTTGTTATATCCCAATCCCAAAGAGTCCAAAAACAAAAGCATTCAACCAGTGCGGTCTACCAGTTACGTCCTATTCTAGACTTATTCTAGAGTGGCGACCATGTCAAATGCAGTGTGGGACTGCAAGATGGACGGACGACCTGTGAAACGTGACCGACAGCTCCTGAATGCGGGCGGCACTTGTCAGGGAGAGTGTCGTGCTCAGGGGGAGGTTTATGTCCAGCAGTGGATCCGTGTAAGCTGATGTAGTAGTAAGAGAAGATTTGGTAGTGGACTCAAAGTCCACGGCTTAGCGGTGGCAACCGCATGTTATGCAATGCGCAACAGGAAGTGAGCGTGCCTATAGCTCCGGTACCTATCTGGAAAATAGGGAGGGTATTGTACATGCACCCGGGCGGCTCGCCCGAGGCACTAGCCTCTCGAAGAACCGGATGAAGTCAAGTGACAGAAGTCTGTGACAATCCTTTACATTGGCTGATCTGGGGTCAGAACCTGAACTTATAAGGTTCCTGGTTAGAGTGAACTTCTCGTATACCCTAAGGGTCGGAGGCAGGGTCACTATAATCAAAACTAATGTAGAAACGTATGGGGCTGATGTAGTAGTAAATTATTTACCAGCATTTGGTACAATGGTTGTTAGAGTTAGAAAGAACAAAGGACATAACCTACAAACAGCGTCCCCAACTGAGTATCCGTGGTTAAATTCGTTCTATAACACAAAAGCCAAAATGTTATGAAGGGAAAATGTTATTTACTAAAAGCCCTTCAAAGTAAGTAATTAAGTACCCATTCACATGAAGTTACAATGAAGTTGGGACTTTCAGTCCATTTATTTTGTTCAGATTTTTCCTGGCTATGTCGCTATATATTTGACATAAATTAAGGTTATTTCCAATTTACTCACCCAAACTGTCAACGCTTTCAGATTCCTTTGTGCCTGTCAGGGGAATATTTGAGGTCTCATCTTGTTGCCGCTTATCCTTCTCATTTTTATCTGTGGAAGACGAGTTCGTTTAGATGGAAATATTAATAAAAATCGTCAATTTATCAACTTCAATTGAATATCCGCAACTGTACGGCTGTCGTGACTTGGAAATAAATTATAAGGCGATAACAGTTTCTTGGAAATAAAGGAACGGTACAAAGGAATATATATTCTTGGGAAAAGGCATGCCTTTTGTGCATGTTGTACTTGACCAAATCATTCTAGTATTTACAGTTTTGTCACTAAATTTGTACGCAAATTATGTAATATGTGATTGTGTTAAAAGTTATTGCCTTTTGTAAGAATTTTTTAACCCGTCTCGTCTCCTACAGGGACACGGTGTCGCAAACGATTATAATTTTTTTAAAATCATGGACTAATATAAAGCAAACTGCGCGTTAGAGACACCGTGGTTCTAGGATGCTACAGTATCAAAATCGTTAGGGACATCTTGCGTCTTTAGACGCTAGAGTACCAACGTCGTTAGGGACACTTTGTTGCTCTAGGACGCTAGACTACCAACATCGTTTTAGTAGCAGTTGAAGGACAAGGGTGCTGGTAAAATTACAGACACATGGGACTTGTCAACTTATGTCTCAGGGTGACGGGCGCAGTGGCAGTGCCCCTCAGATCTTTGCGATTTAAAGCTCTGAGTTGCACCATCAGGCGAACGTGTTGTTCAGCCCGTCACTTGATATTATACAAAAAACACACACTGTGTGTCTCTAAGACGCTAGAGTACCAAAACCGTTAGGGACACTGTGTGTCTCTAGTACGCTACAGTACCAAATTCGTTAAGGACATCGTGTGTGTCTAGGATTGTCACACACCGTGACACACTTTAAAAAAATTAAATAGAAGACCCGGGTTCCATATTATTTCAAAAACACTACACCAAAATCAAATCTCTAAATTAGAGCAATCATGTATATAACTTATTTAATCTCACCGCGAAATTACTACACCGCAAAATTTCATTGCGCCTCTCGCACACCAATGGCTGTTCATACTCGATAAAATGAACCTTTTCAATTTTAGAGCTGGCCAATAACCGAATTTATGTATTTACACCGCATTGTTAAAACTCCGGATTTATTTACTTGGAATGAATGAATATGTATTTATTTTAAAATTTTGGACTAGAGAACCTTTAAAACTACATACAGTAAGAAATGAAACTATTTTTCCGGATTTAAATCGCGTATATTTGTTTATTCAAACAAACCAACGTTTCGTAACGTTGGTTTGTTTGAATAAACATTTAGTTTAGTCACCTGTAAATTGGACCTGTAAAGAGACCGAAACGTTGGTTTGTTTGAAAAAACAAACAACACATTGTGTAACAATCGTGACCTAAGAACTCGATACATTACAGTAAGGTTAAAGTTTTACTAGACACGATCACCGACTCTTATAATAAGGTAATCTATGTCATGAGAGCCTGTGTTCTCAAATAACAACCTCACACTAAGATCCAATTAAGTTAATTTTCCATTATACAACTAGAAGAAAGAAATTAATTAAAAAAAAAAGAAAGATGGATGTTTTTAATTGCAAAATTAGTTTATTCAAGACGCAATTACGAGTATCGCTTGAGTTTTAGGTTTTCATAATTTTGTGTTTCGTTATATTGTTATTATTTTTTAACTATTTATTAAATTATTTTGCATGTTTGTTTTCTTCGTCTTCGATTTGGTGATCGTAATTTTAACTTATTACTAAAACTAATTGTGTCATACTGTGTACACTATTTTGGAATGTGATGTTTATATTCTGTTTGTGTACCTTTAAAATAAAATAAAAAATGAATAAGAACTATACGTAAAATTAAAATATTATTAATAACAATGTAAGAAGTGTGTATGGGTTTTTTCTTCACTCAGCTTTACAGTTACTAGCGGCTGACAAGAGATGTCGCTTTATTAATTACAATATTTATTGAATATCACGATGTTTTTATTAATATAATATTAAATTTTTTTGTGAAAATACTCCACTAGTTATTTAGTACTTAGAAAATTTTCTTTGATACCACTAGATCTAAACCAGTGACGTTGAAAGAGACAACGCCACCGAAAGCGCAACGGGATCAGCCGGATCAAATTGAATTTGTTCGATGTTTGTAACAATAATAACTTCAAGTAATTTTATAGAAATTAAATGAATATATTTATTTGCGACACGCGTATGCATTTCAGTTGCAGAGTCACTTTGAGCTTTTAATCGCAAAGATCTTAGGGGCACCGCTGCTGTGCCCGTCACCATGAGACATAAGTTGACATGTCCCAAGTGTCTGCAATTTCACCAGCACCCTTACTCTTTAAAACGGGAACACAGTAATGCTCAAATTACTGCTTGGCGGCAGAATTAGGCAAGGCGGCAGTACTTCCCTGGATTAATCTTTTTACAAGGAGTTCTACTACTACTAATGGTTGTACAGTAGATTAATAATGCGATTTAAAAAAATATTATTAATATTAAAATTATTATTTCACTTCTCATGCTCTTAAAGCTCATATTTATACTGCATGTAGGCTGCATAAAATAGGATTTTATGCTCTAGTGCATAAAATAAAATCGTCGTTTAAGATCAATGACGCCTGCGCCAACAGCCACGCACACCAGAACTTTACAAAATAAAGCTTTACTTTTGTTTTTTAATCCGTGTTATATTACAAAATTTAAAAAGTAGGCAATACTAATATTAATAAATTATAAGAAATAGAAATGCATAAAAAATAAAAGCTTGTAAAATATAACAGAGCATTGTGTAGTCCGACCTAAGTCACGTGTAGAAAATAACCGTTTATTTGTAATATTGCTGTTTAATTTCCTCGCAATCGAAGTGAAAAGCAGAGTGTATAACTCGTTTCATTTTAACCTCGACTTAAGTATCCATATACTCGTCTCGGGTAAAATGACGCGTTTTATGCACTTGTTGTACAATCTAATATTATTATACAAGTATTATAATTAAAAACTGTTGTAGCGCTGGTTAGCGGAGGGGTTGCGTAGTACGACGAATTAGACGCAGACTTCCGTGTAGAAAGGCGTATATTATCAAAAAGGGTAAATCTACTAGGTTATGGACCCAACAGTATGGCTCACTAACGTGAAAGCACACTGTTAAGTGCCAAACCTTGGGTAGCAGAAATAGGCCCGAATCTTCTCAACTACTTGAGTGCTCTTCAGTGCCGTATAAATGCTATAGCGATAGAAAGCATTCACAATTCAAAACACATGAGATGACTACTATAATTGGAGTTAACAAAACGATAGTGCGTTTCAGAGTACAACTAATGCCATCTAGCGGTGACGCTATGGCATAAATGGCGTGTTAAAGTTGTGGTTGTTACACTACTATTTTTTCCTTAGCATTTAAATAATAAGAATTAATTTTGTAGTCTGATGAACTAAAGCGTGTCAGGACGTTTGTTTAACTCAATCTAAAGATTAAAAAAAAATCGATTCATTAATTTAATTTACAGGATAGGTATATTTTTATTGTACATTTGTATTTTATAAGCGAAAGTAAGTCTTCAAAATCAACGTACATATGTCATCGATATTATATCCCAACTCTACATTGTCTGTTCTCTCAAAGTTTACAACTTCGGATCACGATCAAAATGGCTTTGTGGTTAATTTGGCCCCACAGGCCAATTGCTCTTCTCTGCGATATCCAGTCTAGCATACAGGAAATCACTTACACATAATTTACGTCACTTGTACTGTCTTTTGTTTAAGAACTCCCGATTACTATGTACTCAAATAATTATAACTTTTTATTTTAAAAAACCGATCTCAAAAGTGGAATTACATCTATTCGCCAAGTTTAATTGAAATAGGTTACCAGAAAGTGCGCGAAACCGGATTCATTCCCTAGTCTGCCACCTTTAGAGGTGGAACATTTTCTTCAAATTTAATGGGACCAATGCTGAGGTAGTCTCTTTCCCACAAATAAATAATCACCCAAATCGGTGTACAAATGCCGCCGGACTTATCGCGTAACATACATACAAATACAGTCGAATTGTGGACCTTCGAATTGAGGAAACACGTCACTTTTACTGTAAGTAGTTCTATTGAGATTTTTAGTGAAACAACTACTAGTTTTTATTACGATTATTAAGTCAAATAACAGATAAATCATACCAGGAGCTCACTACGAGGAAAACGGAACCTAAGCACGCGCTCAGAGAGGTGAAAATAACGTTACCCGCCGTATGCAGTCGTGCGGAACCGAATGCTGGGGTTATACAAGGATTGTAATGTAAATGAAAGAGTTGTCCGAGCGTTTGCAGTGTCGGCGATACACCCAGCGGTAGGCACATATCCAGTCACCTCGAGTGAGTGATGGAGCCCTGGTGCAGGGACGAACAAGTCGTATTGTCTCATTGTATATTTCTTATAAAGATTGTATGCCTATACCTAATGACTATTAATTATGACCGTAATCTTTTTCCCTCAGAGCGGGGGGGAGAGATTTACGCCCGTAAATTTATTATGTTACTGATAGTTATGAAATATAAAATGATAAAAGCAATTAAAAAAACTGAA
>NW_020653993.1:1430833-1432743 GCF_003589595.1 Hyposmocoma kahamanoa
GTTACACATAGGAAATGAAACTATTTTTCCGGATTTAAATCGCGTATATTTGTTTTTTCAAACAAACCTTTTGTTTGAAAAAACAAATATACGCGATTTAAATCCGGAAAAATAGTTTCATTTCCTATGTGTAACAATCGCGAAAACCTAAGAACTCGATATTATATATTTAATTACCGATGAAATGTGGTTCCGTTTGTTTTGTAATTAGATGTTTTGCTGTTTTTCCCCACACCATCGAATGGAACAGCTCCCCATAGTTAGAGATATTATCTTTAGTAGAATAAATACAGAATATTTTTGAAATATACAGAGACGTACACACAGGTCAGTTGTTGGCGCTGTACTATTTCAGCTTTCTAATTTGTGATGATGATATAAGGACCCTAAGCCTGATGAGTTTCCAGGGATGGATGGTCCCTTATTTCGTCTCTATTTCTGGTTATATACTCGATGTTTAAAACCGTAATTCCATTGAGACTCCACCGAGATATTATTTATTAATCTGTTAAAATCTAGTAGCAATGGCAGTTGAATCTCAATAGAGTATGATTAGAAAGGCACTGATGGCATTCATTTTTCCAATCACTAACGATCGATGTTGCATTCACCATCATGGAAGTTACTACGCATATATTAATTTTTATTCCGTTTAATCAGCAATTAAGAGCGGTTACACACGCGCGACTTTAAGCAGCGATGCAAACGCGATCCACGTTTGAAATTAATTAACTAATTTTATTTATTTAATGTATTTATTAATTTCACTTTTAAGTTTACAATTAACAAAACAAAAGAAAGTGCATAAACCTATAAAATTTTTCGTACATAATGATTCAACTTACGCAATTGTATCGATGCAATCGCGCGTTTGTATCGTTGCAATCGCGCGTTTGTATTTTATTTTTTATTTTTATATTATTCAAATCAAACTTAAGAGTTATACTCTTGTCGGTGGAGCATCTTCCAGTCATCTCTCCTACAAGCCAGCTCCTTGACCTCCTTATAGGACACTTTGTTAGGGCGTCGCAATAAAAAATATAGATTAATTAAAATTTTAAAATAAAAGAACATAATAATAATGTAATTTTGAAGAAAAGCTAATAAATTAAACAATAATAATGATAATAATAACGTAACATGATGCTTTTGATGCAGTCGCGCGTTTAGAACGCAAGTGTAGCGATGTAATCACGAGTTTCATGAACGCGCGTTTGCATTGCCGTGTGCAACCATTCTTAGTCTTCACATTGAATATATTTTATTTATGTCACTTAATTAGCAGGCTACGCCATCGATTCGTCATTGAAGAGCAGAACACAAAATATTTGCAATGACAGTTGAATAGTTGCTTGACGGCTAGCCACTACTTTGCACACAAGCTACTACTTTGAACTTTTAGCAGAATACCAATCGTACAGAACCCTGCTATTGGCACACAACTGTGATGATTTAAATTTGTAGCCCATTGTGTTGTTTAGAATTGGAGCCCAGTTGTGAATACTCAATAAACATCAATATATTTATTGTAGACGCATACCACACCTAGAGGTGCCGGTGACGTTTTTATACCGATTTATCGGATATCGAAGTTATAACAGGTAAAAGGACTAATATTAATTGCTATTTCGGTAACTACTCTAGCAAACCATAAAGTTTTTAGTGCCTGGGTCTGTCATTAAAAAAAAATAAACAACTTCAAAAATACGTCACGACAATCGTGTGTGTTATTGTTTGGGCTGGTGATTTCGGTGTTTATTTATTAAAAGCATACCGTAAGTAGCGTTTTTTAAGTTTACCCTGAATATAAATGTTTATAAACTACACTTTAAGGAGTAATTTCATGGTAAACGTTAGAACCACTCAAACGGAATATTATCATATATATCCAAGTACACCAAAAATTTCAT
>NW_020653993.1:1432843-1438022 GCF_003589595.1 Hyposmocoma kahamanoa
GATAATATTCCGTTTGAGTGGTTCTAACGTTTACCCTGAATATAAATGTTTATAAACTACACTTTAAGGAGTAATTTCATGGTAAACGTTAGAACCACTCAAACGGAATATTATCATATATATCCAAGTACACCAAAAATTTCATTAGTGCTTTTTAAGTGCAGGATTTGCGGTGTATTACTGCATTTTATTTGAGAATTTTTTTGTTGGTAGTCCGGAGGGTGTTTATTTAGCAATGCAGAATAATAATTTTTATTTATAAAAACTTGTATTTAAACTGAATGCTGTTCTAATTTGCGAAACCAAATAGCCGCCATTTTGCGGTAGGAGGAGCGCATCGCGTGAGCGGCTATCATTCAAATAAAGTTACATATATGAGCCCTCTCTTAGGGATAGCAACAAGAGCAGAGGCAGGCCGAGGCTTAGATTAGTCACTTTAATTACTCACTAATAACTATCATATCACTCAGAAAATTCCGATTAAATTAAATTACAACAATATGAATATATAATATAACATAATTCAAAATTTATTTATTAATATAATTAATATAAATATTCACTTAAATTGTAGTAACCATGAACTAATTTGTTTGAAAATAATTTTGTTTTAGGTTGAAATCTCAGTAACTATAAAACTGGCATAACATTGAATCGTAAATGGTAGACCGAATAAAAATAGATGAGCTAATGTAAGTGGTTGTCATGAGACATCCGATTTTTGTAAGATATAGGCAAACATTTGTCCGCAGTTGATGGCAAGTGACGCGGAGGTCGTAGATGGAACCTGCTTCCCTAAAAAGTGCTTAATCACTCTCGCCTAAGTAGAGCGATGTCACACGATGCGTGGCGTCGGCGGCGGCGTCGCGACCCCTGAGCGGTGACTCTGCGTTATACTACATGTGAATAAAGTGTATGAAAGGAGCCTTCCCGTACGACATACCATTTCTTTCCTGAATTCTGGCGCAACCTGGGCAATAATCGACGAGTACCTTACGCCGATTGGCAAATCCTTTCAGAAGTATTAATATATATGTCAATATGACATACATATTAATGCGCTGCAAACGCACTTTGTAAAAGGCTCGCGAGTTTCACACGTGGATTGTGTTGTGCGATCTGTTCGCATGGTGCTTACACGCCATATATATTAAAGTGTATTTAACTGTATGCAGCACGTGAGCAACGCGCGTGCAGCGCGTTCGCCGCGCATTTTTTTTTATACTACCAAGTGAAGGGATGAACGTACGACGTAATTTCACCAGCGCCCTAACCCTTCAAAACCACAAAGCTACTATGCAGAAAGGTAAGATGGCAGTACTAGCTCCCTGGACGAATTCTTTCACAAGGAGCTCTACTGCTATTAAAATTGCATTCGTCAGATTTGTACGCACCCATACGATAAGAAGACTACGTGGAAATTAGAGCTACATGCCACATGACTGAAGCGGCGCATAGCGACGGAACGGCGGACGGAGTTGCGCGTGCGGCACTCGGTGCGTTGAATATTTTTAATAAGGAATTAGAAATTTATAGAGAAAAGTTATAGGAGACTGCAAGAAAGTTATATCAAAATGGCTACATTCGAAATCGTATGAGGAAACCGAAGATTTATTAGAACACTTGCTTTAAAATCACTACTTTCCTAATCTATGGCAACAGGTTAACACACGCACACATACACACACACACACTTTTTCATATACAAATGCACACACACTAACACATACATAAGTTTTAAGATTCATATTAAATTTAAAATTAGAAGTTAAGAATGTGGAAAATTGTAAAAAAATTGTTTTGACGATGTTTGGAAATGTAAAATTAAATACTAAATTAAATATAAGTAAAAAATGTTAAATATGCATTTATACTGACACAGGCTTGTTAATCTTAATAGGAGGTATCATCCACTGTTAATGCAAAGTTAATTGTGTTACTGAAATAAACACTTTATTTATTATTTATTTATTTATTTTTATTATATAGCGCATTGCGACGACGCAATGTACCGGCAGCGCCCGTGTGTCATCGCTCTTAGACACTAAACTCACTATTGAAGGACAGATCCGCGGGTGATCTCTGGAAAATTCACAAGCCCCCAACCGTTTTATTATTATGTTAATAAAATTTGTATTCTAAATACTTACTTGTAGCAGAAAGGACTGTCGTAATCCTCCATCATGGCCCGGTGTACAATTCAGTGTAAGAGACTCATAAGTAACATTGGTGATTTCACAGGCTTTTAAGGATGACGGTTTATCTACAAAAAAATGTCAGTTTAGTATTGAAAATCTTTTTGTACAGACAAAAGAATTCTGAAAATAATAAAACAAATTTATCAAACCAAATAATTCACAATCTACTTGGTAATTTTCTGTTCATTCATATATATATAATGTAACCACATTCAATTACATTTACCGGGGCAAGAGGGACTTGAAGCCTTAAGGGTCAAAACACGATATCTACGAGCTCGCACGACGCATCGCAAGAATTTGCGAAGCGCTCTGCGTCGCGCATTCCTGCGATGTAATCTTCTTTGTGTTTTTTCCTATACTTTCTTATCAATAACTGCAGTGCAACACTCTTTTTACGATCCATGTCGCTTACCTAGTTTAAAAAATACGTTCAGTAGGGGTGATAAGCGTCGAAGGAATGGTCACCCGAACCGTGGCAGTGAGAAGCTTTGTCGCACAAAATCGCATCGCAGCAATTCACGTCACAGGTTTCTGTATTGCGAATTCGCACCGATTCGTAGTTTTGTGTTTCGACATTTACTCGTAATCTAAAGAGTTTAGCACTATAGTCTCACAGTCGATAAAACAGACAAAGGAATTAGTTTAAACGATTTTAAAGAGATGTCGTTACGATGCAACAAATTCAAAAGGCGGAAAAAACTAATTTGACAGTTGTGTATTCTTGAGAACATGAGGTATATATTACCTTTATAAGAAATAGGATGACTATTCCTCTTACCCCATCTTTTGGGAGAAGAGAAACGTTAGCACAATAATTTTATCCCTAGGTGTTCAAGCGATATTCGTTGTTTCTCGGAATCGATTCCCGTTCCGAATCCCGAATCACGATACGAGAAGAATGTAACTTTTTTTCATGTCATCATCATCAACCCATTTGTACGGCCCACTGTTGGGCACGGGCCTCCTCTCAGACGAGGGTTTTAGGCCTTCGTCCGCCATGCAGGACCAATGCGGGTTGGTGGCTTCACCAGCTTTCCGAAGGTTGTGAACCTTCTTCGACGAGCAGGTTTTGTTACGTTTTTCTTCACCGAAAAGCTCATGATAAATTGCGCACATAAACTCCGAGAAACTCAAGAGGTGCGAACCCGGATACGAGCCCTCGGCCTCTGCTTGAGACGGTAGGTCAAGCTATTACGGTTATCACGTTTTGTTTTTCATGTACTAAATATTATTAATTTGAGCAACTTACCAGCTGGCAAAATGTGAAAGAGACATGGTTTACTTTGTCGCCCTACTGAGTTCGATCCTGAACATTGCACCCATCCATAATCAGATGATGTGTTCACCATGTAAAGAAACGTACCTAGAAAAATAAAATTATTATAAAATTTTCAAGCCTCCAATTTTAAACTTGGCTAAAGTGTTTATAGATAAACTTACTTTGTGAATTTTGTGCCGTATTCATAGTAGGGGTGGTTAATTCGTGCTTGCTGTGTGTCGAACTGTTGAACCACCAGTGATATGTCATTGGCTCCTGTGGTAATTTTAAAATATATTAAATTTATTATTACGTTTTTTTGGTCTATTATTTTATTCCACAATCCATAATAAAAAAAACTTCGTATGCGAAATGTAATTTGTTCTCTTGTAAATTTTTCAAAGTCAGTAATTTATTCCATAGGTAAAATTTTTACATTTAAAAACGTCATTTTTTAAAAGTACTGCTTGTTCATTGTACCGACTTCCCCGAGAACGAAACGAGCAAGAAACTCTAAGGCTTCTAGACTTGTTCTTTTAAATAAACGTAAGTGCTATAGCCCTTTGAATTATATTTGTGTGGAATCTAGACTCATATTGTCTTTTCATACATCTTTATCTGACGTTTCAAATTAAAACTGTTGAGTGGTAAAACAGTGTAATGTACTTTGTCATTTAAAAAAAACATTAAGAGAGAAAAGCTTGTGACAGCACTTTTCGAGATCGTCTTGGCGAAGACACTTAAGTTCTACTAAACTAAATATAAATATATTAATAAATACAATACAGCTCTAATTCGAACACTGGCTTTATTTCAGAATTTTTCTTTTTAAACAAAATAAACGCCATTTGAAATATATATATCGTATACCACACGTGTTCTATTTAATTTAGTTGATATAAAATAAATATTGGTATATGTTAAGTACCTATTGTATACAGCAGTTTTCTTGTAAAATTTCGAGATAAGTTGGTGTTTTCTTTTTTCTATCATGGAAATTTTAAGGAATCGTGTTTTCGCACCGCATTTTGGTCATTGTATTATATCCTGAATTTTACTATACATTTTATCTACACACATATCATAAGCCAAATTACGACCAGCAGAAAGATAAACTGTTTTGTTAGAACAAATTTCTCATCTGTGAAAATGTTATTATTGCTTCATAATAACATCGAATATTCGATGTTATTATTACATTCAAATTTCGAACATCTCTGTGAAACAAAACAATTTGACTTAAAAAAAAATGTTTAAATTATGAATACGACATAGACGATTCGCTTAAAAATCACATTGAAACATTGACTTACAAATAAATGGACGACGGGTCTAATACACAAACCACGAAAAAAATGTCCCAAGTCAACCTATTTAAACGTAGTGACATGTAAAGGAATATGAAAAAGCTAAAACGTTGAATTTAAATTGTAATGTCATCGCAGTACTGTCTAATTTTGCTTGCTTCGCTGTCAGTCGAACAAACGAAGACTAAAGCGTGAATGACGCTCTGTATACGATTTTAACGCCCTATAACTTCGGACACTTTTTAGCGCGGACCCGACGTCCATATAATTGTAAGTCAATGCATTGAAATGAATTGATTGAAACCATAGCTACATCGTAACTGACCCGTCAATTGGATCCATGTCAACTTTTTTTCCGCCTTATTTTATTAATAATAGGGGTTAAAGTATGAAATTGCCGATTTGTACTGAAA
>NW_020653993.1:1438032-1475261 GCF_003589595.1 Hyposmocoma kahamanoa
AGCTGTGTGCCTGCTACAAACAGGAAGCCCAAAAAGTTAGGTGGATCCAAACAAACTTTAAACCGCACTGTAGTAGTGCAGTTTAAATAGTTATTATTAGTATTGGGTTGTGTGAATCAATGTCGGTCACTGAGGACCTATGTGATAATGTCGGTGTAGAAACGGAGCGGAGGGCGTTGGTGCCCGTTGCAATATGCTGCAGGTTTGCATGATGCACAGATGAAGTGAAGTTAACTTTTTTAAAGTAGTCTTATACAGCAGTTTTACACAGTACATCCTGAGGGTCAGTTGCACGCGATGGACATACGGTGCACAGCGTTAGGGCTTGCAATATTCGCTCATTTTTTGTATTCGGATAAATCGAATAACATTACGAAATTACGAATATTTACTACATCGGTTTTAAAAATATGCCATTATAGAATACAGACAACAATTTTCTTAGAAGTTGCTGAACGTATTCAAAGATATTGTAAGATACTTTTGAATGAAGGTTTTAGAACCTTAAAAAACCTAATACGAATGTATTGCGATTGAAATCTCTAAAACACCTAATGAAAGTTGTTTTAAAACTGTTATGAATTTTTCGAAATATTCAATTAACCGATTCGTGACGACTGTAAAATCAGAATACCAAATTTAACGGATATTTGATTAAAACGAATATCCGAATTGCAATCTCTACTGCGCATCCAGTAG
The DNA here is from genome assembly GCF_003589595.1 of Hyposmocoma kahamanoa. Taxonomy (NCBI): domain Eukaryota; kingdom Metazoa; phylum Arthropoda; class Insecta; order Lepidoptera; family Cosmopterigidae; genus Hyposmocoma; species Hyposmocoma kahamanoa. The sequence goes on from NW_020653993.1 coordinate 1,438,732, forward strand.
AATAATGCGTTCAGTTCAGTGCTGTCCCGACTTCCACCTTTCCGTAACGCGTCGACCATATCTGTGGAGTACGCATTGCCATGCCGCATACGTCTCAGTACGAACGGCATCCGGCACTTGCATACTGCTGCCAATGTCTAGCCAGTTGTCCTATCTATGGCTGGGTATATTGTGCTCCCATCGTATTTTTAATTTTTTACATTTTTTATGATACCAAGCAATCAGGCGAACAGGGTCCGGTGTTAAGACTCTATACAAGCTCAAATGACTTTGGTTGATTCAGCATAGCAATGAAAGTGTGGAATCAATCACTATTTGATTGAGGATATACGGTGTTAAAACACTATTCCAAAAAATGTTCACGATAGGAAAATAACAAAATCTTACCTACAAATTTTACAACAAAACCGTTGTTTTCAAAAGGTACTTTGCGATTACCAATGATTTTATTGTTACTAAATAGAAGACGTATACTATACGATATACATTTTTCAAATGGTTTTAATATCGTCTGTGAAAAAATAAATTTTAAAATAAAGCCGTAGTGATCCGTATTAGTACGGGCAAAATTTGAATTCGAGCAAAGGTAGTATAGACTCCTAAGTGACACGCCTGTCCGTAGCTATTGCAGTACCACTTTAAATCGCAAAAATCTGTGGGACCTTGAAACGTAAGTTGACAAGGGACATGAGGTGCCTGTAATTTCACTAGGACCCTTACCCTTAAAAACCGAAACACAGTAATGTATATATTGCAAAGATTGTGTATTTATTCGATATGAGAGCACACATTGCAATAACACTATACACACTCATGATATAAATATTTACGTAGTTTATTTTAGTTTCTGTTTCGGGACGCATACGTCCGTCACTCTCACTCACTCGGCTAGGGCCCATTGAAAACCAGCGTCACAACCTAGCCCTGGTTGTGACTTTAGCTGAATGGGATCCTTTTGTACACGCCACAGCCGCACACATGTCAGTATAGTATTATGTAACTTGTTGTTTAAATGTTTTTGACGCTGTTATTGTGTTATTTCTGTTCTAGCTATATTAGTCTTTGTTTTTGTGTTTTTTTATATAATATGGCGTTACAATAAACGGTTTCTATTTCTATTTCTATAATGCTCAGATTACTGACTGGCGGCAGAAATAGATAAGAGATAAGGTGGCATTTCTTCCCTGGATGAACTCTTTCACAAGGAGCTAATACCCATGAATAATTATTAACACAAAGATCGAACACTCAGAAAAAAATCCTTTGATCCGGCCGGATTCGAACCGCGTCTTCTAGCATACCGTGCCAAACGCCATACCAACTAAGCCACGGAACGAACCAACGGGCCTCACGAATTTTTCTATGTGTTTGTTAAGTATTTCGTCACACATTTAAATACAATGAATAGCGACATCTCTAGACAAGGCTGGTAGCTGTAAAGATATCTAACTGGGTGAGGCGATGAAATACTTCAGATTTCTCATAGATGGCGCTGCGGGTAAAAGTCGTTGAAAACCCAAATACAAAGATACAGATCCGCTGGTTCATTCCGTGGCTTAGTTGATATAGCGTCTGTCACGGTATGCTAGAAGACGTCGGTTTTGGGTACTTCATCAAGTATTAATAAAATAATAATAATATAAATAATAATAATAAATATAATAAATAAATAACGCACACACTCAACATAGCCCCGCACTAGGCAAACCCTGTGTCGCGGGTGCCATGGACACACACATAGACAACCACAAATTACACCCAAACTCACGAGAGAAATAATTGTAGGCCATACAACTATTTCTCTCGGCCCGGGAATCGAACCTGGGACCTCTGCGTGGCAGTCTGGCATGGTAACCGTTCGGCCACGGAGGCAGTTGTAATATATAATATTACAACTGCCTCCTATATATATAATATATAGTAATTATATCCCTTTTTACATGAAAACGTAACATTTCAAAGTACCAAAAGTTAAAGGGTGCAAAGTAATGAACAACAACTTAGGGAAATGTGTTTGTTTTCTCTCTCAAACATTTATCCAGGCACATCACATTGGTTAAATGAAAACAAAATAAGGTAGTTCCCTCGAATTAAGTCAATTGTAATTCCTGTGGCCGACACGGTAAAGTTTTTAATTTTAGATTTTGAAATATACCGCTCTTGGAGAATGGTGAACAATAAAATAAATGGTTTCGTTACAATGCTGTTCTAAAGTCCAAACTTCGGAGCCATTCGGGTTTTACGGAAATGAACGATTTCCTTGTCAACCTTTATCATATATTTGTGATATAATTATCTCGCTTTGCGGTTCGTTATAGGAATTATCCTACTTATTTTTCAATGTATCTAATATTATTTTTTATTTAAGTTACAAGATTGTTAATATAATGTTTCGACAACTTGCATACATTAATAATGATAAGCAATATCTAGTTGATTTGTTAGTTATCACTAAAAAATAGAGTGGCTTGATTATATTGCAGCTTATCAATGTAAAAAAAATCAGTTAAATGTATTTTTTATTTAAAAAAAAGGAACCGTTTGAACTTTGCTTCGATGTACATAGGAACTGAAACTAAAAACTAAGCTAAGAACTCGATATGAAACTAAAAAGTTAATCATCCCCTACTTTGCGACCCTTAATGTTTTCTTCGAATTTGAATGGAACTAATACTGAGGTACCTTCTTTCCAACAAAAAAAGAATCATCAAAATCGGTTCACAAGCCGGAATAATCACGTATACACAAAAAAATACAGTCCAATTGAGAACCTCCTCCTTTTTTGAAATCGGTTAACAGTAAAAACAAAAAAGAACAACATAACGAAACTATTTTTATTGATAAAAGATGTGGTCGTAGATAAGTATAAGAACTAAAAAAAGGAATCCAAATAAGGAGAAACTCTATCTTAATATAAGTTAGAACCAACTTTTGCTTGTGCAAGCAATGAAAACGATATTATTTAGTGAGAGAAACGGCTTTAAGGTCGACGAAATAAAAGCTACTATAGTCAAACTTCCACGAGGGTACAAAAGTTGAGGTTAAATAAAGCGGAGGTAGGAGTGTCGAAGTTCAAAATTAAAGATCGGACTTTGCACACTTCCGACAGCTCTTTGTGTCATTTATACACACGTAGTATAGTCGTCTCCAAAAATATTTTATCTACACACATATCTTGTGATATATCATATCATATCACAAGATATGTGTGTAGATAAAATATTTTTGGACAACCCTCTGTGATGTGTTCAAAAACCGCAAATTACGACCAGCATAAAGATAAACTGTTTTGTAAGAATAAATTTGTTATTTGTGAAAATGTTATTATTGCTTCATAATAACATCGAATATTCGAGGTTATTATTACATTCAAATTTTGAACATATCCGAAAAACAAAACAATTTGATTCGACCTCAAGTCTAATATCAGTCGATATGAAGTTTTATTCAAAATGAAATGGCAATAGCAAACAATTTTGACAAATTTCATACGTTACTTGATATCGAACTGTATGATAGTTGGGGCCGACTCTAGTTTGTCTATGAATTTACCGTCCCATCCAGGCGCTGCTCCCGGTATTGGCCGATTGGAGGAAGAGGAGGCACGGGTTCCTCACCTACCGTCTTGTGCAGGTACTCACCGGACACGGCTGTTTCGGTGACTACCTGGACAAGATCGCAAGAGGGAGGTGACCCCGGCGTGTCACGAGTGCGGCGCTGCTACAGACTCGGCGAGGCACACCTTGGAGGTGTGCCTCGCCAGCAGCGCCGGAATCTCGTAGACGTTGTGGGACGAGATTTCTCACTGCCCAGCAAAGTTAGAGCCATGCTGGGAAGCGAGAGGTCATGGCAGGCGATGGTCTCCTTCTGCGAGGACGTGATGTCGCAGAACGAGACGGCCGCACGGGTCCGCGAAGACAGCGCCCTCTCGGACCCCATTCGGTGTCGGCGGAGAGGACACACGCGACGGGTTTTCACCAACCGCCTGCGTTCCATCAGCGGAGGCCAGCAGGGTGCAGGGTTGGGAGACCCTGCCCCTGCATTGCACAGGCTTCCGCCGCCGGTAGATGCCCCAAATGTTCCGGGGCATCTCCGTGCAGGTCGCCCCCCATGATGAAAGGGGGGGATGGTGTAGGCACCACCGGAGTCATGGTAGCATCTGAAAGGGACCCCACGGCTCCGGCGCTAGGTGCGCGTAGGAACATCGTGAGGTTTTTAGTGGGTATGCTCTTGGGGACAGACATAGTCCCGAGGAGAGAGTCCCACATATCCCCGCCGTTTCCCAGCGGCGGGGAATGCGTAATGCATTTTCCTCACGGAAGGGAGGGTCGGTTGTCCTACGACCCGCCCCCCAGACGAGTGAGTCCGTGCAATGCAGGCTCCGGGCTCATATCTACCCTGAGTTAAGTTGAGAAAACCGGAGTTCGGTAATGCTCACATCATTGCTTGACAACAGAAATAGGTAAGGCAGTACTTCTCCGGACGAACTCTTTCAAAGGAAACTCTACTGCTTCTAAAACTTTTTCTTCTTATATCGTAGGTATATACCACTCATTCGCACATTCCTCATGCCTACGGGAATGAAAAGGAATACGCTACCTGCATCTATAAAGTATAACGTAGGCCCACGGTTCGAGTGAATAAGCATTTTTTGGACAAACGAGTACCATCGTCGGTCACATCGTTCAACATCAGGTGAGAATATGGCCAAGCGTGTGTCTATTATACTTATTTGTTTGCCATTGTGTGTCTATTAAACATGGCTGTTTATCAAAGTCAAATAAATAAATAATCTTTATTTCATAGGTAAGCAAATTACGCTATACGTGAAATCGTCATACTGATTAAACTGTACTGGTCATTCGAAAGGCCTGAGAAGAATGAGCAAGAAACTCTAGGGATTGCTCTTTGTAAATATTATATGGTCTTATAGCGTCTTAACTCAAAAAGCGTATTTTTTGAGAAATGACATAAAACTAATTACTTTCCATTTCATTTATCGTGACAGATCATTAAAATTTAGGTATAGATTAAAGTTTACTTTATAAGGGAAAAAAATAATTTCATATTATTTTTGAGTAAGGACTCTTTCGGCGAAAACTAACTCACATCAAGTATGTTTCATTTTGAAAAAAGTAGACATCTTCTAATGCTTTCTTACAATATTCTAACGACTTTTTTATTGACGTGTAGAGGTAGAGAATCAAATTTTATGTGCAGTAATGATATAATCTTGAATTTCACATATTTTGAGTTACAACATTACGGTGGTTGCATTGCACGCAGGTGATGCGTGAAGTTGATATCCGAGACCTCGACTGCATGCAGTTGATTACGACTTAACGCATTGACTGCAAACATGCAGTCAATCTGTTAGCAGCCTGAGACAACAGAAAGCATTGGGTTTATAAAACTATTTTACCTTATCTATTTCTGCCGCCAAGCAGTAATGTCAGCATTATTGTGTTCCGGTTTTGAAGGGTAAGGGTGCTGTTGAAATTACAGGCACATGGGACTTGTTAACTTATGTCTCAAGGTGAGGGGCGCAGTGGCGGTGCCTCTCAGATCTTTGCGATTTAACGCTCTGAGTGGCACTGCAACTGTTATGGACAGGCGTGTAGCGTACCGTCCCGTAACTGGATATTATAAAAAGATAAAATAAAAAAAAGGTAAGTTTATTTCTCTTAACATTACAAGTTTAATCCAAATAAAAATTACATGTTATTTTATACTACTCTTCGAAAAGTGAGCGTCAGTTTAGAAAATAATGAAGAAATAATAATATAATCGTAAGTCATGAGTACATAATAGTGCACATATACAAATCAACATAACTTATGAAACTAATAAATAATTGAATAATGAACCGACTTCATAATTTACAATCGGGTACGTTTTAAGCTTAGTTACAAGGCTTTCCCAACACAAGCATACATTTGCTTAAAGGGAGGACCTGATCTACCATTGTTGAACCAAATTGAGAAATAAATAAAATTTTTAATTTTTAATTTTTTTAATAGTTTGCCACTCCTAGGATCAACTCACACTGGCGCAGAGTCAAAGCGTCGCAACGCGACATGTTTTTCGCCTATGGCATATTCATCTCTATTTTACCATTATTAAGGTACAAATTTGTGTTTTCCTAATATGGAATCGAGATTCGATTTGACACTTGGGCGCCGCGAGGCGTCAGTGATCCCGGCGCACTAATGCGAGTGTCGCCGCTCGTTGCCAGGCGGTGTAGTTGAAAAACAGGACGCGACGCGACGCTTCGAATCTGCGCCAATGTGAGTTGAGTCTTTGAGGTGGAACATTTTCTTCAAATTGAAATGCGACCAATACTGAGGCATCCTCTTTAAAAACAAAAAAAAGAATCAACAAAATCGGTTCACAAATGCCGTAACATACACAAAAAAAAAAACAGCAGTCGATTTGAATACCTACTGGTAATTCCAGGTATAGTTTGTCAGAGCCCGCACCTCCTTACCTTTCCCGTCCTAATCCGTGCTACGCCAAAGCCGCATAAATCGCCAGTGAAATTAAAAATAAGTGTGTGTGACGTTACATTCGATCTGAAAACTGAAAAATCCGCATCCGCGACATCGCGTCATTTATTAAATTAAATATTCCGCATCTCCGCCCAGCATTGAGCCGCGTACGCAATCTATTACATGGTGGCGTTATTGCTGGTGGGCCGCAAGTGAAGTGGCGAAAGATGACGAGCTCCACGACGTTTCGGACATAAAGGTTGGTGGTAGCACGGTTTCCTCACGAGCTATCGAAGGTCTGTTTTAATTTTTTTTATTATAGCGTCACCACCTACTTCTTTTCTGAAGTCGGTTAAAAAGGAACTTGTGGCTCAAATTTTCATATCTTCACAATACTTTACTGTTTTATGTTCACCATTCTTAAATTCCGTGTGTCCCAACGGTTGTAAATTGAATTTTAATGATTCCTGTTGAATAAAAACAGAGGGGTCACCCGTTCGATTCTCGTGTTGATCCATTAGCGTAAATTAAAATGAACCCGTATAGGTAGGTTCATTTAGAGAACGCATTCATCTCCGGGGGAATATTAATTTATTATTATTTTTTATATAGGGCGGTTTAAAAAATTGGATGTTTTAAAGAGGGTGATATACGACTGAATGAATTTTTTATCTATCTACCTCGGCTCGAATTCAATTTTGTTCCCGTACTAATACGGTTCATTTTGCTAGGGTCGAGACACTGGCTTTATTTCAGATTTTTACAAACGAAAGTAAAGCCATTTAAAATAAAAAAAATAAAAAAAAAAATGACGCATACACTCAACATAGCCCCGCACTAGGGAAACCCTGTGTCGCGGGTGCCATGGACCCACACATAGACAACCACAAATTACACCCAAACTCACGAGAGAAATAATTGTAGGCCATACAACTATTTCTCCCGGCCCGGGAATCGAACCTGGAACCTCTGCGTGGCAGTCCGGCATGGTAACCGTTCGGCCACCGAGGCAGTTAATTTGAAAAATATATATCGCATACTATACGTGTTCTATTTAGTTCAGTTGTTATAAAAAAAAAATCATTGGTATATGTAAAGTACCTACTGAATACCACAGTTTTCTTATAAAATTTCGAGGTAAGTTTGTGCTTTTTTCTATCGTGAAAATTTTTGGGAATTGTGTTTTCGCACTGTATAGTAATCAGTGTTTATCCTCAATTTTTAACCAACTTCAAAAAAGGAGGAGGTTCTGAATTCGACTGTATATTCTTTTTTTTTTTGTATGTACGTTACGCGATAACTCCGGTATTTTAGGTTGATTTTGCTATTTCTCCAATTCAAGGCGTTTTTCTCTCAATATACTTTGAGTAGTGAGAACCGATTTTTATTATCTCCAGTATCAAGTCCTGTATAGTGGCGAACTAGGGGATATTGCAATAAAACTTAGCAAATAGACGTAATTCCACGTACTTTTGAGGTCGGTTTTTTTAGTACTCTGGACTGAGATTATACTATACATTCTTTCCAGAGTGATTGAGTCAACACTTTCACTGTTATTCGTAATCAACCAAAGCCATTTGAGGTTTTTTAAACTGGCTTGATGGCCCAACTTCACTCTGTGAACACTGAGCGAGAAGATCCTGAGTTCGATTCCCGATAGAACCATTTGGGTGACAAATTTTTAGGTGTTCTGGGTAGAGTCCCAGAGTGAATTCCATTGCTTGGTACCTACTCATAGTACATGGAATTTCCTAGTTTGAGACCAGGTGATGGGTGTGGTTTTATAACCCTATCTGTCGTGACTCGGCAAGCTGATCTGCCCTCCTCATCATAAATAACGTAATCGACATTTTAGCGAAATTGAGTTATTAACATATCGGGGATCAGTAGAAGGAGATCTGTTATTTTTTTTATATCTTATTTATTATCAGCTTTATTGTTAAGCAAAATCAGCGTAATTGAGATTTCTATTAGCAAAAAAAACTTTTGTAAACTAATCTCGAAAGTTGCCGAAGTGATGGTCTCGATGGAAAAAAACTTTTTTTATAAAAAAAAAACAGACTTCGAAAGTTTGTAGAATTACATCTATTTGACAAGTTTTATTGAAATCGGTTACCAGAAAGTGCGCGAAACCGGATTCATCCCTTCCTTCCTTCCCTCCCTTCCCTCCCTTCCCTCCCTTTTCATCCCTTTGCCACCCCTAGAGGTGGATTATGTTCTTTAAATTTAAATGGGACCAATACCCTCGATAGGTTCAAACAAGAAAAGAATTATCATAATCGGTATACAAATCCGTAGTAATCGCGATAGACAAACAAAAATCAGTACAATTGAGAATCTCCTCCTTTTTTGAAGTCGGTTAAAAACTAAAAAGCTCTTCTCTATATCTACTCTTTTCTTCTCTATGTCAATCACAATCTCACTTGATGTTTAGGCGTCAGAATGCCTATTCACTGTAGTAAGCCTTGAATAGCTCGAAATAGTAGTTTCCGGGAAATACAGATGGCGGTAGTTTATTCAATTTGTCTATAAGCAGAAATTGTAATGATAAGTCAGAATAGGTTTCTGGTCATATGCTCGATGCTTTTCAAAGTCACATTCACTTTAGAGGCAACGCCTACTACTTCTTCTACGCTTCTTTAAGGAGATTCCGGGTAAGATTTAAATATTGCCATTAACGAGTTTTAAAACAACAGTGAAACAAAAACTTTACACTAAATGTTTACGCAAAAAGTCCGAAGTAGTGAGTGACCCGTTTATCTCAGGAAACTCGATCTCAGGTGTTTAAATTAAATATTGTAATGATAAATGTATTCAAAATGTATATTCACAGAAAGCAACCCAGAGTTTCGAGCTCATTCTTCTCACAGGAGATAGCCTTACGAAAGTGCAGTAAGGTTGAATCAGTATAGGGATTTCAAATGTAATTTGCTTGCCTACGAAATAAAGGTTATTTGTCTTCAACTTTGCCTTAGAGGTGTCTAAGGAGAGGGTTTACATAATCGCCACGTTAATCCAACGCCTTTAGAAGTAGTCCAAAGGCTGTGAACGTTTTTCAACATGCAGGTTTAATCATGATGTCTTCCTTCACCGGGAATTGTTGCTTTTTTACGTAATATTTTTATTTTATTTTTTTAGTCACGCACTAGGGAGACCCTGTGTCGCTGGTGCCATGGACACACACATAGACAACTACAAATGACACCCAAATTCACGAGAGAAATAAATATATATGTAATAAATATAGGCCATACAAATATTTAGTAGCAGTAGAGCTGTTTGTGGAAGAGTTCGTCCAGGGAAGTAAAGTCACTACAATGTGAGCATTACTGCGTTCCGGTATGGAAGGGTAAGGGTGCTGGTGAAATTACAGGAACATGGGACTTGTCAACTTATGTCTCAGGGTGACGGGCGCAGTAGCAGTGCCCCTAAGATCTGCCACTGCCACTGTCATGGACAGGCTTGTCTTTTGGTATTATGAAAAATACGCTTCGGCCACAGAGGCAGAACTATATATTTATACCATCACAGGGTTCCTAAGCCTTATCAAAAAAAAACAAGTCATGAAAATAGCCAGTTGATATTAGTTCGATTTTTAAAAAAAACCACAAGAGATTTTTAACCCGAACGGTTTATTCAATTTAAAAAAGGGTCGCCTTTGACCCTTTGTGTGATTCTACAATACGGACTGCCAACAAAAGGTGTGCCCTTAACGACTATTGAAACTTTTTTAAAAAACCTTTTTTTCTGCTTTTTATAAACCACTTAAGACAATTAAGCGGCGTTGTTTTGTTTAGTTACCCTCTTTTTTAGGCGTTTTTAACTGTACTGTCGGAATAAAAGGCTTAATTTGAATAGAATTAGAGAAATTGTTCCCGCACCGTTGGTCAAATTTATTTTAAAATTATTTTATTTGACGTGTGTGACTATAAAATATTTTTTTTTTAATTTCCCTTCTAATGTATGATTAGTTCACTAGGAGACAAATAGTTATTTGTTATGCAAGGCTGCAAAGTTGTTGTTCGACGCAAGTGCTTAGATCTGAGCAAGTGAAGCATGTCAAGATTGAATCACGAGCGAAACGAATGGTTCTAAAATAGAATCCTGAGCCTAGCGAGGGTTTCAAGGCACGAGACGCAAAAGAACTTTCTGCCGAGTGAAACACGAAACTTTTCACCTCACTATAGCGAGGAAAATGGTAGATGAAAGAAAAACAGTTGAACTATAACAAATCAGTTTTAATAAACAAAATTAGTTTACGTTGTCAATTTAATGTCAATCATAATAAGAATAAAATACCAACGGATTTATATTACATAAAAAATGAACGACAAATCGCGTAGTTGAATGTGTCATTATGAATTATTTTCATCGAAAGAAAAAGTTAGGTGCACCACAGTGCATCGTCAAGTTCGAATTTCCACGCTAGCGTGTAAAAAACGCTTTTGCGCGCAGATTTCTTTCTCAAAACCTTTCCGAGCTAGTGAGGTGAAAAGATTATTTAAGTTTTAATTCTAGCTTTATTTCTATTTTTGCCGGACTGCCACGCAGAGGTACCAGGTTCGATTCCCGGGCCGGGAGAAATATTTGTATGACCTACATTTATTTCTCTCGTGAGTTTGGGTGTAATTTGTGGTTGTCTATGTGTGTGTCCATGGCACCCGCGTCATAGGGTTTCCCTACTGCGGGGCTATGTTGAGTGTCTGCGTTATTATTATTATTAATTGTTTTTGTTTTTATTATTATTTTGCTAACCCTACATATTGAACGGGCTGTGAACAGCAAAGGGGTGAAGTGTGAGATTTTTGCGTGCGATTGTTTTTTGTTATTTAGCCTTTGTCTTGTTCAGATGTTAATTGCTCGATGACGGCAATTTGTGAGCCGTCGAACAAGGTACGATTTTAGGTGTTAGAGGTCTTTTGTTTATTTTTCCTTCTTTTGTTTCAATAACTATAATCCATTGTTATTCAGGTGAGAGCTAAAAATTGTCCACCTTTTAAAAGGGCAAGGGGTAGCTATCGATATGAATAACTTTAAAAGACCCCTTTGTAATTGAAAAATCAGCTGTTACTTACATTTGTGTCGTCTTTGAATTTAGTAAGGAAATGTCGTCTGTTTTGTTTTTAATAGTGGTACAGCTCCTTGGCAAAGAGTTCGTCCAGAGAAGTACTGCCACATTACCTATTTCTACCGCCAAGCCATACTGTGACCACTATCGCGCTCCTATTTTCAAGGGTTAGGCTGCCTTTCCACCAGAGATGTGCGACGTTGCGAGGCGGTGTCCAAAAAAAAAGTCCACCAATAGGATGACTTCATTTTCCTAGCCTCGTTTAGCGCAGCTCCGATGGAAAAGGGTTATAGCTGAGCTAAGTATTTGCACATTCAAAATAGTGAGAAATGTATGCGAGGGATGCGGGTACATTCCCATGTGTGCACTGAAAGTATGCCACTAACCGACACTGACATATTGCCACCGCTCACCCCACCACACCGTACCCCACCCGCGTGTAGTTGAAAAGACTTCGTAACACATCCTCGCACCGCCTCGCTACCTCGCACGAAGTGGGTCCGAGTTTTCTAGTATTGGAGATGCAATGCGCAAACGCGGCAAGGGTGGTGGTGAAATTACAGGCATATGGGACTTGTTAACGTACGTCTCAGGGTTACGGGCGCAACGGCAGTGCCCTCAGATCTTTGCGAGTTAAAACTGTGATTGGCACTGTAACTACTACAGACAGACGTGTTGTTTACCACCAGACGCACGACTTGTTCGGCCCGCTACCATATGTCATAAAATAGTTATTTGTTATGCAAGGTTGCAAAGTTGTCATTTCGCTGAAAAAGTGAAAGGTGCCGAAATTGAACCACGAGCGAAACGAGTGGTTCATAAATAGAATCCTGAGCGTAGCGAGGGTTTCAAAGCACGAGACTCAAAACAACTTTGCTGCCGAGCGAAACAAACAACTTTTCACCTCACTATATGAAAGAAAAACAGTTAAACTGTAAAACTTCAGTATTTTTAATCGAAAGTAAAAGTTTATTTTCTGAATTAGAACCTCAACAATCTTTATTCTTACTTGTACTCATAATTTTATTTGATTATTGAAATTATTTTAGTTCTTCGATGAATTAGAATTAACTAGCGTGGAAAAAGCACTTTTGCGCGCAGATTTTTAATGAGAAGGAAAGCCTTTCCGAGCTAGTGAGGTGGAAAACAAAATTAGGACTTCAATGACTGTCATTGCGTCATGTTATGTACTCACTGCCTGTGATTTTTGCCATCTTATGAATTACGTCTACGAGAAAACTTAGTCCTGCTAAAATTTTCTTGCGTCTGTCTGTGACCCCGAAAGTTGGCGCTTATGAAATATGATCCTTCGCTTCAGTTTTGAGAACTCCCTACATCTTACAAAGTTGCCAACTTACGCCATATTTCATTTATCGTTGACTAGTGCTTGTTAGCGGGTTTGCTCGTGTTCGCAAATACAAGAATGGGCTTTGTGAAAGTTTGGCTTTGTCGGAGTGTCAATGGTAATGCTTTTTAGAAGCTGGTGCATGTTTTTGGCCGACAGATATGAATGCAAGACACTAACACGGTACTAGGGAAACCCTGTGTCGCGGGTGCCGTGGACACATGCATAGACAACCACAAATTACACCCAAACTCACGAGAGAATTAAATGCAGGCCATACAAATATTTCTCCCGGCCTGGGTATCGAACCCGGGACCTCGGCATGGCAGATCAGTGTGGTAACTTTTCGGTCACAGAGGCAGTTATGAATTATAATGAAATTGAATAATCGAATTGGCGAATTCTTTGAAGGTTTGGCTGAAACCTCACATTAATGTTAACCTGTTCCTGAGCAGTAACGGCGTTTATTATAAAATTAAATACTCGCTTATATAGTACGCGATACTACGCTTCGCTATATGAATATTAATAAACCAACTACGGGCTTTACACCGCGATTTTCGATTCCCAAGAGCTTTCTGTGTAGTTGCCGCCAATTGCTTCTTCATCTATGAAGAAGCATTTTCATTATGCATTATCAACAATTCAATGAATAACTCGCACACATTTATGGACAATACATCGAGACATTACGGTAGATATCGACGTGTTTGCTTGTAGTTGTACCTAAGGCTGTGAGATGTGCTAGCTAGGCTAGCTAGGCGGTGTGCGAGATAATTATTTAGACAGATTATATAATTTAGATTAATTTAATTGTACTTATTTTCCGTCGCCACAAATTACCATTTTTCTTAAACTATTGCTTTTGTGTATATCAATTTTGCATAATGTATAAATAAAATAACGACACTTGTATATTTTACTACGCCATTTAGAAGGTTTGCTGGTACTTATAAGCATAGGTTTTCCTTTTTTAAGTACCAGCGGTCATATGTACTGATTCTTTGATACTTACTTACAGTACACTCAGCATGTTGTATTATTATTATGGCAAATAAATAAAATTTATCATTGTTATTGCTTCCATATAGAGTATCAACAATTAAATGATTAACACGCACCCGTTTATGGACAGTACGTCAAGACATTACGGTAGACATCGAAGTGGTATGTACACGGGGCCTAAGGCTGTGAGATGTGCGAGAAAAAATCTACCAATAGGATTACTTCATTTTCCTAGTCTCGCTCAGCGAAGCAATCCAATTGGTGGATTTTTTCCTAGCACATCGCCGAGCTATCTCACACATCTCTGGTGTAATCGCAGCCTTAGAACGTTGAACGGAAACGGTGCTGGTGAAACTACACGGGATTTTGAGAGTGGCGGCCGCAATGGCAATACCTATTATATTTATATTTGCGATTTATAGTTAAATAGACAGGCGTGTCGCTTACCATCATGATTTATTTATTTATTAACTGAAACCACTTGAAACATTACAATTTTTTCACTACCACAACGCTTATAAGTCCTGCTGACTAAATAAAAAACTAAAATTAAGAAAATGAGATAACGAAATTAAATTGAAAAACACTGCGCATAGTATGCTACTCACTCTACAGGACACCAGTGCTCGAAAGGTAGTTCACGAACAGAAGTATCCCGCGTCGGACAACATACTGTTTGTCAAAGAATATCTAAATTCTGATATTGGGTCAGCAAGGCGTCGAGAAGTGTGATCGCGCGCGAAGTAGGTCAGATCACGACTTGTTCGTCCCATTGTACTACTTTGTATTGTATTTATATTGTATATACAGACTGTCCCAAAACTCAACGATAACTTGAGAACAGGATGTTGCGTAGTTTGTAACAACCCTAAAGAGAAATATTTATAAAATCCGAGTCATGTTTTTTTGTGATAAAAAATGTTGATAATGTACGACCAATATATGTATATACACCATTTTTAAGTACTAAAATTACCAATTTGGTAATTTTCTGTTCTAGTTTTTGTAACGGTAACCTAAATATGAACACAATGCCAAAGAAAACTCGAATTGCTAAAGTTTCAGCACAAAAAAATTTTTTTTCAAGGTAACTTTGACACCCCATACTGTAAAAAATATGTACCTAGACTACCATGGCAACTACTTATAAAAGTTGGCGCAACTAATCAAGATTCTAAAATGGTACAAAACCTTCCACGTCATGTTTCTTGGAAAAAAATTATCTTGGTTTTCCTAAAAGGCGGCCAATTTAAAAAGGTTACCTTTTCTATGTAAAAATGGCTTTCAGTGCATCTAAGGTTAATTTAGGTTCCATATCCATGTAGTCGGAGTTAGACTGACTGGTAAAAATGGTAAGCATGATAGAGTGTGGCAAACAGTCTCAAAATTCCGCTTTTTTCGACAGATATACGAATTTAAATAAAAGTTTTGAATAAATTATTATAATTCTATTACAGACTACAACAAGTGCTCAAACGGTTTTCCATCGGCATCAATACATCCACGGCAACGATTTTTTATAGATTTAAAAATAACCTTTTCACCAATCGTGCATATCGCCGTAAATTTATCTATTGTACAGCTTCCGTGATTCTTCGTAATTCGACAACCCCTGTAATAAAGTCTAGGGGGTTCAAATCTGGAGAACGAGGTGTCAGATCTACTGGACGACGTGCCACTTAGAATATTGCGGGAAATGTGGTATCAACGTGACGGGTGTCCTGCTCATTATGCCCGTTCAGTAGAATATCTCAATGAAGAGTACGCAGGTCGATGGATTGGGCGCCTTGGTCCAATTTTGTGGCCACCCCGTTCTCGAGATTTGAACCCCCTAGACTATATATACAAAAAACGTGAAATAAAAAAATCTCTCTCTGCCGTCTCACTCCTTTCCCACCATCGTGCTTCCTATTCATTCACTCACTCACTCATTCCACTCCTTCACTCGTCATTCACTCTTATTCTAATGCATATACATTCTTAATAACATTTTTGTGGCTACGTTCACTATTAAAAATATCCTACAGCTATATATATATATATATAGCTCACCTCTAAAATAGGAGACATTTGTTTACCAGTTATTTTTAACAAAGAAAAAAAAGAAGCTGTTCTCAAAACACTTGTTCCTTGTGAAAATGTGCGAAAAATTAAAAATTAACGAGGCAAATTAAATCTGGACGACAGTAATTTTAGCGCGGAACAAAGCGAGTGGTATCTTAATCTCGTGCGGACCCAAATTCCGGAACATTTTATACATAATAAACAGACTCGCGACTTGCATAGTGAGAGCTCTGACATTGCAATTCTTTAGATCAACTTTTTCTATGATCTTTGTCGTAAAGTGGTTAGCATATGGCTCATGTTAAACCTAACATTGTTAGCTATATACTTTCCTCTGATCTTATTTTACAAGTTTTATTGAAATTGGTTAACGGGAAAGTGCGCGAAACCGGATTCATCACCTAGTTTACCCTTAGAGGTGGTATATTTTCTTCAAATTTAAATGGTACCAATACTGAAGTACGCTCTTTCAAACAAAAAAAGAATCATCAAATTGGTTCACAAGTGCGGAGTAAACGCGTGACATACATAAAAAAAATACAGCCGAATTGAGAACTTCCTCCTTTTTCAAGTCGGTTAAAATATGAATTTAAATTTGAACAAATCACATCCTCAATAATAAAGTGACCCGATTCGAAAAACAAACCTCTTGGGAAAATTACTTACGTGTAATGAAAAGCACCATAATCACAACATATTGTCGGTGATAGCGCAAATACGCGTATGTAGTATTAGTAAAAGGCGCGTATCTGCACTAAATCAAATTTTACAGGAGAAGGATTTTACTTTACTCGTGCGCCTGGTGGTAAGCGACACGCCTATCCATAACAGTTGCAGTGCCACTCAGAGCTTTAATTCGCAACAATCTTAGCGGCATTGCCACTGCGCCCGTCACCCTGAGACATGCCTGCTATGCCATGCCTGTAATTACACCAGCAGCCTTACTCTCAGAAATACGTGAGATGGCAGTACTTCCACGGACAAACTCTTTCACGTTACTACTACCAAAACTTTGTTATTTCAATGGCTACGATTCATTCTTCATTTCTGCACAGTAAGCATTAATTTATGTTGTCTACGGACTGATAACAATAGATTCCCGTAAATCACGCTAATTTGGTTGCCACGACATTTACACGGATTCCATTTGGCGACTAAATTACCGAAATGGAGACTCATAATCAAATGCTAGTTACGCGTAATTGCACTGTAACCGACGATACGACAGCTGATATTTAAATAAGGAAAACCTGCACTGTGTGTACCAGCTAACGAATATATCATATTCCATATTGATGCCTTACTTTCTCGTACTTTACGTACGTAACTCGTACCTTATAAAGAGTCATATAGATATTCAAACCATATTTTTATTGCAAAAACGAGTGATTCGTTCTGTGTACCGTTTAGGCTCTCGGGTTTCGCTTAGAGAAAAGTTTAAGGATATTCGTAACATGACTGTGGCATCACAGTACATTTACACAAATATTTTATATGCGTGTAAAAATATACTTCTTAGAAGATATTCATAATATTAACCTTACAGCTAAGTCCAAACTCATGGTTTTAACAACTTTATGCAGCTTACGATACGAACGGTCCAAAGTTCAAAGTGTCAAGCTTGAAGTGCTCTTGACTACCACGATTTCGGTTAACCAAGGTAAAAACGTCTCTTTTGTGGGGAACTGTATACGTTTTTACAATAACATTCCGAGGCGTGTATTAAGATTGTCATTTCCTAAGCTTAAAAGCTACATTAAAAACTCATATTACAAAATTTAAGACTACGTGTTAGACAAAAATGTATGGAAAGATGCCACAAAAATTTGGTTCAAAGTGTGAGCCATAGCATTTAAGTCGATTTCAAAAGAGCAATCCCTGGAGTTTCTTGCTCGTTCTTCGGGAGGTCAGTGTAGTGAACAGGCAGTAGCTTAAATGTGACGTTTTCAAGTGTACATTTATTTTACCTATCCGCTCACGCGAAACATGCAGCCGTAGACGCATACCACACCTAGAGGTGCCGGTGATGATTTTATACCGATTTATCGGATATCGAAATTATAACAGGTAAAAGAACTAATATTAATTGCTATTTCGGTAACTACTCTAGCAAAACATAAAGTTTTTAATGCCTGGGTTTGTCATTTAAAAAATAAACAACTTCAAAAATACGTCACGACAATCGTGTGTGTCATTGTTTGGGCTGGTGATTTCGGTGTTAATTTATTGAAAACATACTGTAAGTAGCGTTTTTTAAGTTTACCCTGAATATAAATGTATATAAACTATTCTTTAAGGAGTAATTTCATGGTAAACGTTAGAATCACTCAAACGGAATATTATCATATTTATCCAAGTACACCAAAAATTTCATTAGTGCATTTTAAGTGCAGGATTTGCGGTGTATTTCTGCACTTTATTTGAGATGTTTTTGTTGTAGTACGGAGGGTATTTATTTAGCAATGCAGAATAATAATTTTTATTTATAAAAACTTGTATTTAAACTGAATGCTTTTCTAATTTGCAAAACCAAATAGCCGCCATTTTGCGGTAGGAGGAGCGTATCGCGTGAGCGGCTTTGGACTAAATGATTCTTTGACTTTGACTTTGAGTGAGTATTCAGGAGATGGTAAAACTATCTATTTATTTTAAATTTCCCATCAAGGGTGTGAATTTGGATGCATTACTTTAAGAATGGATAAAAGCCAGTGTGTGAATAGTGTAGTGCCCTTCTCGTATACCTTAAGGATCGGTAGGGAGGGTGACTATAATCAAAATTAATGTAGAAAAATAATGGGGCTGTACTTATTAAGTTTTTCAGTATACCGGTCATTCGTCGTACAAAAAACATTTTTATGTGTAATGTGTGCGTTCGCACCGTTGCGTGTTGACAAGTTTATTTTGTTAAATGGCTTGGTAAATCTATTTTGACATTTTCCCAAAACACATTATTCAAATTATTTCACTTTCAAGACAAAAACCCGTCACGATTTTACTGCTCGGCCTACAGTTAAACCGAACAATTAAGAGTCAACACTACTTCAGCTAGAATTCAAATTTTTCCCATACTAATACGGTTGCGTCGAGTGTCAGGGACACTGGCTCTTTTTACAAACGATATTAAAGTCATTCGAAAAATGTATATTGTACATTGGTATATGTAAAGTACCTATTGAAAAACAGTGGTTTTCTTGTAAAATTTCGAGGTAAGTTTGTGTTTTTTTCTATCGTGAAAATTTTTAGAAATCGATTTTTCACAACGTACAATAATAATGGAAAAAGTATATAGTAAAATTTAGGATATACACTTGTATATCACTTTCAACACTTTCGCTGTTATGCAAAATTAACCAAAGCCATTTAAGGTTCTATGGACTGTTAATTAAATTTGTTTAGAGAACTATAACCTGTACGATATTTTAAAAATGGTGAAACGTTGGTTGCAAGCACAGACCTTATTACAGAGCTTTAGTGATAATGGTCGAAGCTGTTAATCTTATCAGGACGGCCGAAAAATGGACCAAGTCCTACGTTATTTCTGTTATCTACGCGAATATGAAAAAATTAGACATAACGAGTTTTTGTTGAAATTCTTTGAAAAAAAATGTAATATAAAGTCACAAAGTAGAAACAAAATATACCTTTATTGGATATACAAAAAAAAAATTATAATTATATGTTTTTTATCAATGAAAACAGCGTCCAATTATAAAATAATTGAATACAATTCAATAAAATTTTAAATAGAATGAATAGCGACATCTCTAGCCGGGGCTGGTAGCTGTAAAGATATCCTAACTGGGTAATGAAATACTTTCAGAGAGATCTCATAGATGGCGCTACGACTAAAAAGTCGTTGAAAAACCAAAACACAAAGATGGGACAGCAAACACAACTTCCTGAGGTCCGCTGGTTCGTCTGGCACGGTTAGCTAGAAGACGTCGCACAGTGGGGCCAAAACCCCAAAACGTGATCAAAAGTCGAAAAACGAAAACTGAGATATTTCGAGGCAAGTGTTACATAACCATAATAGCGAATTTTGCTATATATTGCTATTAAATACTATCCATTTTGTTTATAAAATAAGAGAAGAAAATTGTGCAAAGTTGGGAAACCTAACAAAAAAATATATAAAAATATTGTTTTCAGAAGTTGTGAGTATTTTTACTAAAATAATACAAGATATTATTTTGATACAACAATGCAATATTAATTAGTGGTTTTTCGAGAATCGATTATATATATTAGTAAGTTTTATATACATTTAATATACGTAATACATCGTTTTGAAATGAATTAATTAACTTTCACATTCAAGTGCTTATAATTTGTGTAAAGACAAACGGCCGAGATTCGTATTAATTATAGATCAATTATTTGATGCACTAAGGGATGTAATTTAAAATACTAAAGTTAATAGTAATGGCCACTTGCCTTTCCCAAAGTTAAACGACTGTTTAGTGATTTTATATATTTAAGAAAAAATGAAATCCGGGTAGAATTAAATATTCTTATGTGGAATTGAAGTTTCAAAGGTCGAATTTTATTTGTTAATATTTTGTGTAAATCTGCTTTACTTTTGCATTACTTCTGTGGTAGTAAAAAGAACGCTAATTCAATTTATTTTCTGTCTTATGACAGAAGTCAATTAATTTTATTATTAAAGAGTTCTGTATAGTTAATGATATATTTATACGTAGATTGTTTATTTATTGTGTGCCTTAAACGTGATCAAAATAAGTACCATAACCAAAATATATTTAGTCATAATACTCGTACTGCATAAGGATAATATAATTATGTGAGTTTATGGATAAACCAATATAAGCGTTTTTCTTCTTTTAGGTACACCGTCTTTAATTATCAAGAAAAGTGAACATGCAAAGTACTTTTTAATTTTCCTGAGAAAAATCCTCATAGAAAACTTTAGAAGTTAGAATAATGTTTAATTCTCGAAATAAGCTACCTGGAAAACACATCCCAGAGTTAAGAACAATATTTTAGGACTATTTTGAAAAAGCATTTATTTTAAAATGGAGAGAGTGTAATAAGTCGGTACCGCAAAATATTTTTAGAAAAAGAGAAAGACTGGCTGAAATAGACATGCATTTTTAATAAATATTGCATAATCGTATCAAGAGCGACCTTCATCAGATTTTTTTAATGCAAGAGATTCTACAAAACGTAGAAAAATTATAGATTTCAGCCATGAATGCAGCGTGTATGAATGAATATAGGTACGACACTTAAATGAGTTTGAAGGCATAAAATTAAAAGAAGTTGGTAATAGTAAAAAAGTTACAAGTACACGAATTCATGAAAGCACGTTCATGAAATCGGCAAAAAAACGGCAATTTGATTCATTTTGTGTGAAAAATATTTTGTTTCGTTTTTTTTTCGTCCCATACAAAGAAATGATCCCCTCATGAAACTGAGACGATTAGCACTAAAAGTAGATTTGATAAATTTTATTCATTTTTGTGGACAACTCACGCTTGACCGAAAAATTGACTGTGCCAAAATTGTTTTCACAAAAAAAAAACGAAATGGTTCCTAAGACAAGTTTCTTTGTGTCTTCTATGGTATCGGATTTCCCCATAGTGTCCCATTAAAAAAAACACTCTGTATATATGTATGTTCGTAAAGAAATATTTTGCATTTTACAAATAAATAAATTGAAGTTGGATATATATAAAAAATGCATTTTGAAAGTATTTATTAAACAATTCAGAACAAAACATTTAAAATAAGTATATATAATATAAGTTTATAAAAATTCGTAACAAAATTCATGATGGATATGTGATCATAATGACATACATACTAGAAAGTAGTTTAAGTGCATTAAAAACATATTATATTAATAATAAATAAATATTTTTATAGTTAGGTATGCAAAATAATTTTGATCACCTTTTCGGGTTTTGGCCCCACTGTGCGTCGGTGCGAATCCGGCGGGACCGAAGGGTTTTTTTCTAAATGTTCGATCTTTGTATTAATAATTATAACAAACTAATAGAGTAATTTCACATAAAAAATAATTTAATATCAATTCATTAAAAATTTAAATTTAAAATAATTATGTACTTTAGTATCATTTAAAGAAATATTGTAGAAAAAGCATTGACTTACAAATAAATAGACGACGGGTCTAATACAAAATCCACGAAAAAAATGTCCCAAGTCAACCTATTCGAAATTTAAATTGTTATGTCATCGCAGTATCGCGCTGTCAGTAGAACAAATGAAGACTAAAGCGGAGTGTCGCGCTCTGTATACGATTTTAGCGCCTTACAAGTGCGGACACTTTTTAGCGCGGACCCGACGTCCATATAATTGTAAGTCAATGAGAATAAGAATTGAATGTGAGTCACATCAATATTATGGTGGTGGTCTCATTTATAGCCTAAATTAGATTAATCCTACTACAGAGAACAGAATACGGACCTCCAGTGTGTCGTAAGAAATTTACTCGGCTTGACGAACACGGTCATATCCGATGAGGCGGTCCTGGATTCGATTCCCGGTAGGACGAACACGGGAAGCGAAACATTTTAAACTGGATCTGATCCAGTACTCTGGGTAGTGAACCAGGGTTTATTTCATTGCTTTTGCATTCATAATCCAGGGGAGACAGCGCTTTGTTACTGGCAGCTTACAGCTTTTGTTATCATTAATATTACTAATGGTTTCTATTTTAGTTGCACTATAGCTCCATGTGAAAGAGTTCGCCCAGGGAAGTACTGCCACCTTACCTATTTCTGCCGCCAAGCACTAATGTCAGCATTACTGCGTTCCGGTTTTGAAGGGTAAGGTGCTGGTAAAATTACAGGCACATGGAACTTGTCAACTTATGGCTCAGGGTGACGGGCGCATTGGCAGTGCCCCTTAGATCTTTGCGATTTAAAGCTCTGACACTGCAACTGTCATGGACTGGCGTGTAGCTTACCATCAGGAGCACGACTTGCTCGTCCCTTCACTTGATATTATAAAAAAAAACCCGGTCCCGGGATGTTTTGAGAAGTGCCCCAGAATTCCATCGATCTGTTAGTAGCATAGGTGTGGTTACCTGGCACATATTTATATTATTTTTAAACGCATGTTATTACGAAACCAGTTACAACCTCGTTTAAATAAGGAAAACAAAAAATAAACACGATTCTCACATCCAAATATGGTGAAAAAATAATTCTCATTCCCGTCCTGAGGACATTCGCGTACAAAAGTATATCATGCTGTCAATTAAAGAGTTCTTCTTTAGATTAAAATCGCCGGATTAATGGGCACGATTTTTATCTCATTCGGTGATATAAATTTTTTTTAGACTTGAATAAATGTGACATTTTGACAACTAATTTCGTAGATGTCATAAACTTGGGCGATAAAGGTTATTTTTACATATGAACTAGATAGTACATATCCTATATTTTCATTCTTAAAGGCTGATAAATTACTGTGAAACTTAATTTTGAACATTTTTAGGTGAATTGTAAAAAAATACCTTTTCAGTAAGGCAGAAGTACATATCTCTTGAAAAAAATGTGTTTTGATTGATAAGTTTGACAATCCCAATTCAAGTAAGTACACAATTAATTATTCGAAAAGTCTTTCTAGTAATTTTGAAATATCTTTTGAAAGAAATAAATACATTCTGCTAGTTTGAAGTGATACTTTGATACATTTGACAATCTACTAACAAACTCAATTTTAAATCACTCTATCAATTATTTTGTTGAGGTGGTTCTCAAGAAATACCTATTGAGTGATGAACAAATTCGTTTTTAATAAGCGACACGCCTGTCCATAACAGTTGGGCACACGAACTCTATTGATACTAAAACGATATTCTTTTGTTTTAAATTATGACAAGTGGTAAACGTGAGAGATATTTTTAAGTGATTTGCAAGTTTTCCACTAAGCATATTAAACACAGTCAAACATAATTTGTTTAACGTTATGAATGACAAATATTACAGTATCCATCGAATACCGACACAATCTTACCTCATCACAGAAAGAGACGGCAAATGACCACGAACCCATATGAAAGAAAAGAATGGAAGACAGAAATGAGCAAGTCACGTGCAGCCGCGTACAGATATGAGAGGAGCCTGGTAATGACGCGTCAATCATAAAAATGAATTATAATTATACTGAGATTTAAAGAGGATGATATTCCTATAACGCGTTGCGTGAGATAATGTTGCACCTGTTTTTTTTTTGTTTTTAATGATATGTGGGTGTTATTTTTATTATAAACATCTAGTTTTTATCATTTAATAGCAGTAGAAGTACTTGTGAAAGAGTTTGTCTAGGGAAGTAGTGGTAACTTACCTATTTCTGCTGCCTAGCATTGATGTGAGCATTATTACGTTACGGTTTTGTGCCTGTAGCACATGGGACTTGTCGGCTTATACTCCGTCCAACTATTAATTTAACTTTTGACAGATCGAGTTCTAATCAATTAGTGATGTCCTAATGCGTTTCCGATTCGATTTTTTATGACAATCGATTTCGACTCATCTGAAGAGACCGATGTGATTATATAGCGGAAAGGGAATAAGTATGTTACGAGTATAATTTCGTTATTCAAACTAAGGTCTATGTAAAGATGTTTCGAGAATTTATATATCTTATTCCGTTTCGGAGATATAAAATCGAACAACGGTTGATCTGACATCCACAAAAACGAACGAAATGTACTATGTCCTGAGAACAAGTAGTCTTGCACGTAGATCTTTATTCTACGGATGAGCCGATTTTATTTATGAAGAAGTTTAAATCGTGAATGTGAGCGGATTCAAAAAAGAAGATATTGTCTGATTGGGATCGTCTAGTTCCGTTTGACAATTTGTGTCTTAAGAATTATTAATTAATGTTAATGAGGAATCAAGTGATGATTCCCGTTCATATGAAGACGATTCTGACGATACATTATAATAAACAATAAGAATTTATTATAATAACACTTACATTTTTTTGTCTATGGTTGTATGTCAATAATTACGAAACTTCGGAGGCATGCATATGTCAAAAGTTAAATAAATGGTTAGACGGAGTACAGTTACTTGTTTCACGTTGACAAGCGCAGTGGCAGTAGCTTTCAGATCTTTGCATTTTAAAGCTATGAGTGGTAGTGGTTTTACGGACAAGCGTGTAGCTTACCGCCAATCCAATTAATGACATTTACCGTAACATTTATCTCTACATCTATCTAAGACCATAAAAATAATCCAGTACGTGCTGTTAAAATGTATACATCTTTCTTTCAGCCGTTCCTAATCGGATTAAACCCTTAACTCTCTTAATCTGTCGAGCACAAAGAACTTAGCGCCAATGGCATCAAGATTGTAGAAACTTAACTTGGAGTTAATCCCAACTTGACGCCAACTTAAACGTTGCTAAGCCGTTTCTTCGTCACAGGTTCATTAAACTGGTGTTAAATATTGGCTGAGATCAGTAGTACGGCTTTTTACAGTCGGCGTAAAAGGTTTGTTTGGTTTATTTCAAGCTCTTTGTAGGATCTTTTTGACCTGCACGACCGCTAGTACAATTCAAACTCCGTCAAATTTGACAGTTGGGAAATCTTGAGAACATGACATTACTTGTACAAGAAATACGATTACTGTCGTCTTTTCATCTTTTGGGAAAAGGGATGCGTTAGGACAAGCGTAATAAATTGATTGTGAAAACAGGAAAGCTAAACAATAACAAGTTTAGTGTAATTCAGAACTATTATAAGACTTTATCTGTTCTTCTTAGAGTCCGTACACACGGTGACTTTACAAACGCGCAGTTGCATTGCTACACTTGCGATTTATAGGCGATTGCATGATACAAAAGCGCGATTGCATCGATGCAGTCACGCGCTTGCATCTCTGCTAAAAGTTACCGTTTGTAACCGCTCGTACACTGCGTTTCTACCAGAAATGTTTTACTTTTTACGAAATTATTGATGAGACGAACAAGTCCAGCGTCTGATCGTAAGCGACACGTCAATCCATTACAGTTGCACTACCACTCAGAGCTTAAAAACGTAAAGATCTGAAGGGCGCTGCCACTGCGCCCGTCACCCTGAGACATAAGTTGAAAAGTCAACAATTTACTTTTGGTTCTACCTCCGGCCTGAAGTAACTACAGGTAAAATTAGTTTATGTGGCGTGCAGGCAATAATTTTAACATTTTATTTAATACTTTTGATCTTGACCTTTTCAATACGAGTGTGATTTCGGCAATGAGAGCACAGAGTGAGCACTTCTTTGACTCTTAGTTAGGCTTTCAACTTCTGTAGTTTTTCTTTGTTTTAATGTTTTATATAATAATTTCTATTGAATAGATATTCATTTATTTTTTATGTAATTAATTACTCCACTAGTTTGTTATAATTATTAACACAAAGAACGAACACTCAGAAAAAATCCTTCAATCCGGCCGGATTCGAACCGACGTCTTCTAGCATACTGTGCCAGACGCTATACCAACTAAGCCACGGAACGAACTAGCGGACCTCACGAATTTTCAAAAGTTATAATAAGGGTCGTATTCCAGAAGTCTACTCAATACTAAAGCCAGGACTTGAGTATTGCAGTGAGCACTGAAAATCATACTCAAGTCCTTGCCATTAGGGTCGTATTTCCAGTGCTTGAAATCGTACTCAAGTCAGCTCAAATCCTGACTTGAGCATTGAGTAGAGTTCTGGAATACGACCCTTAGTTACGTGAATTGTGCAACCGGATTCCATATTCTCAGTTAATATTATTTAATTTAGTTTTAAGCTGTTGATCTTCCTTTCAATAAATAAATAAGTCCCATATGCCTTTAATTTCACCAGCATTCTTAACTTACCTTTCATAACCGGAACGCAATAATGCTCATATTACTGCTTCGCGGCAGAAACAGTTAAGATGGCAGTACTTCCCTAGACGAACTCTTTCACATAGAACTCTACTACTACTAGTTACGTTTAAGAAGAAATCCACCAATAGGATTACTTTATTTTCCTGGATTCGCATAGCGCAGTTAAAAGGGAAGAAGCTAGCGGAGCTAATTATTAGTGCCGACAAATGTGTGCGAGGAATGTGTGCTTTTTACAATTGTCGTAGCGTAAAATATACATTGATAAATGTAATGTTCTCTACGTTGCCGTCTACCGGTTGGCGCTGACCCTAAACTGATGAAAACGAGTCTCTGTGCACTAAAATGCTGCTGTGTTCACCTTTATAAGGCACGCAATTACGGTGGGCAAGATAGCTACCAGCCGTTGGGTCTCCCGATCATTCCATTGTCTTTTTATATAATTTTGTAGAAAAAACGTCAGAAGAGAGTTGGGTAATTTTGTTCGATAATTACGAGTATCTGGACAGGTGTCGCGGTAGTGCGCAGTTGCGTACCCGAGTTCCCATCTCGAAAAGCGATGAGGCGAAACTCCGTCAGGTTTTAGTCGATACGAGTCCGACATAACTCTTCGATTCCCCGGACAGAGTATTCCATGATGTAAAAAAAGGTGTAATTTTGTAACTAAATAACGGAAGCTGTCAAACTACAACCACAGTTAACACTTTCGCGGTGGTATTTGTGCCCGTGGGGAATAAGGCCTTGTTAAGGGATATACGAAATAAATTGAATAATATTGTAATAAATCATCAAAATGTAATATATAAATGTAACTTGTAATATAGGCGCAATGGAACAACACGTAAACTTAAAATAGCATCTTCAATAGCAAATGAAAAAAAAGAATTTAAGAAAACAATGCCAATAGACATTAATTAACAATGGTAGGGTAAAATGGCCTAGGATTTTCACATGGAATATAATCAAAACACACTAAATGCGTTACTCGAGATAATCAGTCGCGTATATGCAGTTATTTTACGTGCGATATATTTATAAATTACTGATTATTAGTTACAAAAATTTAACTAAATAAAACCATTTTTAAAATTCAAAACAGGAATTGCAGACTTGTTCCTTGAACGGTAACACTTGGGCCTTTTTATAGCGAGAGTGAATGGGCATTATTTAGGTGTACACGCTCCATCGTTGACCTCATCGCCAGTTTCCTTCACGTGAGAATGGTTCAAATGTGGTGGAATTCAGGTCAAATGTTAAAAAAAAACTAAAAAAGGGTTAAACTTTTGTCCTGCCAATGTCGGTAATGTTATTTGCCACTCTACCGTAAGTCTTTAACATGCAAAAACATTGCGTACGTGCTATTTGCGGCGGGTCTCGAATGGATTTACAAGTAAGCTATTTTTCCACGAATGCATAATTCATTCCCTTGCTCTGTCTGTATATTAAAAGAGGCTGATATACTTGTGCGAAAACATTCATCATCGTTAACCTATATCCCACTGTTGGGCACGGTTGTTCTTTAAAGAGAGATAGTCCATATTCCGCACACATAATTCATAGTGCGCAAAATTGACCGGTTTATCACAATGTTTTCTTTTACCGTTAGCAAGATGGATTGCTAAACATTATCAATGTTGAAATAAAAACAAACTTTTCTTCTAAATACATTCGCGTAGTAAACTAAGGCATTTATTTCAACATTTTAAATTTGCAAAAGCAGCAGGCAAACAATCTAAATGGTCATCTTTTTTATGATCCTTTGCTAATGTTTGATTTGTAATAAAATTACTTTGATAGTTTCATATTGAGCCTCAAAACTAAGACCAAATGACCATTAAAAACCTAAAAGTATGTTCGGAAACACAAGCAAATTTGCTTTGATTTGTATGTTAAAGAAAAAGTAATTGTTGATGCTATAATAATGTAGCGGATTTCGGACTTACGAACAAACAAAACTAATTGCTTAAGCTTTGCAGCCTTTTTGTTTTGGAACAAAACTTTCTTCAAACAATTAAGATTTAAAAAAACAAACAAAATCGTACGCCTGGTGTTACGTGACACGCCTGTCCATAGCAATAGGAGTGCCACTCAGAACTTTAAAACTCAAAGATCAAAGGGACACTGCTTCTGGACTAACTCTTTCACAATGAGCTTTAGTTGATTCTGCATAACAATGAAAGTGTTGAATCAATCAATTACAAACACAAAATATAGTAAAATTAAGGATATACACTGATTAATTACTATACGGTGTGAGAACACGTCTCCTAAAAATTTTCACGATAGAATAAAAACACAAACTTACCTCGAAGTTTTACCAGAAAACCGCTGTATTCAATAGGTACTTGACATATCGCACTGCTACAATAGTGTTATAACTCAAAATATGTGAAATTCAAGATTATACCATTGTTGAACGTAAAATTTGATTCTCTGCACGTCAATAAAACTTGTTTGAATATTGTAAAAAAAAAACTAAAAGATATCTACTTAACTCAAAATGAGACACGCTTTATGTGAGCTAGTTCTGGCCAAAATTGTTCTTATTCAAAAATATGAATATTTAAATGTTAAATATGTATATTTGGCAAGTTGGAAGTAACTTATATATAAATTTACACAGACCTTTCAGGGGAAGCGAGTAATTCGTTTTTCGACGATTCTGAGAAAATACACTTTTTGAGTTAATACACTATTGCATTAACAGTGCGATATATCAATGATTTTTTTTATATCAAGTGAACTAAATATGTAGATCACGTATACTATGTGATACATATTTTTCAAATGGCTTCGATTTCGTTTGTAAAAAAATAAATTCTAAACCCAGTGTGTCTCTGCCGCTCGCAAGCAAAGCGAGCCGTATTAGTACGGGATAAAATTCGAGCGGAGGTAGGATCGACTCTAAACGTTATGTTTTTTTTTGCGACAACGGTCACCAAATTAAAGTAAAAGTTGCCCAAATGATATCTTTGTATCTAAATCCGAGTTCGGTTTGTCGTCTCCTAACTTGCACGGCGATAATAGCTAGCGGAGTCTCAGGATCATGTTACTCAGAAAACTAGAGTACGGACACCATGATTTACGATTCCATAGGACATCATATTTTTTTAAGTAGTTTATTTATTTATTTATTATAACTTTATTGATCACAAGACATAATGGTACAAAAGGCGGACTTAATGCTAAAAGCATTCTCGACTAGTCAACCTTTAAGAAAAACGAAATTCACGAACGCGGCGGTTTTAATTAATAATTAAAAACAAAATATTACGTTAATAATAAGTTATATGTAATAAATATATAATCCTATTTAAATGTATAAATACATATATATAACAAATGAACCTAATACATTCATATACAAAATATGTGTATATATATATATATATATATATATATATATATACAGAATATGGTGATGGTTATCATCGTGACAAACTGTATAAAAGATGCTCATGAACATTCTTTTTGAAACAGAATATACAGGGAGACCTTCTGATGGAGCCCGGGAGAGCATTCCACAGACGTATCGATTGGAGCGTGAAGAAGTCAGACATGAAGCCAGAATGAAAGAGAGGTACAGTGAGTGAGAGTGAATTCATGGATCGAAGAGGGAGGTTGCGAGAGTCCCCATTGTGAGTAATAAATTACCTCTCACTATAATAAATATTGAATGTTTATAAATAAATTGAAATAATTTTTACTATTTACTATAGAACTGTTTTCATAATTTAAGTTACTTTTTTGAATACGAAAACAAATAACGTACTTAGTTTATTTTTTTATGATACCAAATGACGGGACGAACAAGTTGTGCGCCTGAGGGTAAGCGACACGCCTATCCATAACAGTTGCGGTGCCGCTCAGAGGGGCACTGTACTATGCATATCACCCTGAGACATAAGTTTACAAGTGCCTATAATTTCACCAGCAACCTTACTCTTCAAAACCGGAATGCAGTAATGCTCACATTACCATAATATACACTCCCGGACACATAATTCGAGCCACCTCGCATCAGTATTAAATGCCTTAAGTTTAAACATTGTTCGATTGATCAAGATAGTTGATCAATCGATCAGTGTTCTTTAGATTCTAGTTTCAAAATTGCGTAGGATAGTTCCTACGCAATTTAGAAACTAGAATATTAAAAGTCTTTTCCATAAGTCCTTTTAGAAAATTCGGACTTTCAAAACCGGGGGAAATCTTTTCTTCGTTGATACTATGATATAGTGGCTCGAATTATGTGTCCGGGAGTATACTTACCATTGTATGCTATAAATACCACTCGAAATAATATAATAATATGAAGCATGTATTTAAAATTACTCTTCTAAGGTTGCTCTTTCTAAGGTGAGAGGATTTTTTTGAAATTTAACAATAATAATCAGCACAGAGTACTAAAAAACCGACCGAGATAATACAAATCGGTTCTCACTGCTCAATGTATATTGAGAGAGAAAAACGCCTTGAATTGGAGAATAGCAAAATCAACCATTAACATAATTGCTCCTTAAGTAAAATTTAGGCGCTATTTATGAAAATGAATATGAATATGAAATGTTCATGCGTGATAAAACCACCCTTAGAGATGAATGATTTTCTTCAAAATGAAATGGGACCACTATGGAGGTACCCTCTTTCAAACAAAAAATAAATCATGAAAATCGGTTCATAAATACCGGAGCTATCGCGTAATATACATACAAATAATTTCAATAAGAAAGAAGATATCCATAATATTAACCTTAGAGCTAAATCCAAACTCATGGTACCACGATTTCGTTTAACCAAGGTAAACAACTCTTTTATGGGGAACTGTATACGTTTTTACAATAAGATTCCGGAGCATATTATAAGTTTACCATTTCCTAAGTTTAAAAACTACATACATACAATATTTTGATCCAAAAATCATATTACAAAATTGAAGACTACGTGTTAGATAAAGATGTATGGAAAGAAGACATTTCTCAAGAATCCACACAAATTTGAATCAAAGTGTATTCCATAGCGTTTAAGTTTATTTGAAAAGAGCAATCCCTAGAGTTTCTTGCTCATTCTTCTCAGAGAGGTCAGCGTAGTGAACGAGCTGTAGCTTAAATTTGACGTTTTGAAGTGTAAATTTATTTTATCTATGGAATAAATCATCTTTGACTTTGACTGAAAAAAAACATACATTCGAATTGAGAACCTTTGTACTTGTTTTGATGTCGGTTAAAATGGTAATAATTATTATGTATTGGAATTTATCCTAAGTCCCCGTAAACTATTGTAACCTTACCAAGAAAAACTGAGAATGGAGTTGCAACAAACATTTGGAAACTTCCGTTCGGTTCGTTTTACCATGAAATAGTTTGTTTTTCTTAAAGGAAATTGGAAAACATTACATCTGGAGCTCGGGACACGTGCTGCAAGCAAAGAAGAAACTGTTGAAAGAAAATTTCTTAACAAGTATCGATGTTGAGTTTCGTTAAAGAAAAGTTTGTAAGTATCTACATTTTATGCAAAGAATCTGACAACTTTCCATTTACTTGATCTGAAAGTAAGGAGTTGCCTGTGCTATGAGTACCAGAGCAACTAAACGCAGTTTAGTTGCAGTAGAACTTGTGAAAGAGTTCGACCAGGGAAGTACTGCCACGTTAACTATTTCTGTTAGCATTACTGTGTTCCGGTTTTGAAGGGTAAGGCTACTGGTGAAATTACTGCCATATCGGACTAGTCAACTTATGTCTCCGGGTGATGGGCGCAGTGGCGGTGCCCTTCAGATCGTTGCAATTCAAAGCTCTGAGTGGCACTGCAACTGTTATGGACGGGCGTGTAGCTTACCATCAGGCCCACGACTGGTTCGTCCCGTCACTTGATATTATAAAAAAAATCATGTCTTCGGACAGTCTTATTGTAATAATGTTCTGTTTACAGTAAAGCTTATATCCCTGCAATACGGTCGCCTCTTGTTTGGAGAACTAAAGTAATAACTCCAACTTGTCGCCGTTCAGGAATAAACCGCTAGATGGCGGTACATTGATCGAAATTCCAATATATCAAAACCTCGTAACTTGTAATAGAAAACAGAAATAGTACACCACCAACAACTGACCTGTGTGTACGTCTCCGTATATTCCAAAAATATGCTGTATTAATTGTAATAAAGACAACATATCTAACAATGGGGGCTATTCCATTCGGTGGTGTGGGTAAAACAACAAAACATCTAATTACAATCGAATCACATTTCATCAGTAATTAGATACTAAGTAATTTTGCAATTTTCGTCCATTATAGCAAAGTTCAAATTAAACTGGCCGATTTGAAGTGAAACAGTTGACGACACTCGTCAATTGTTTCGAATTCGAGCGCAGTTATCACAGTAATGATTTGCCAAAATAGATTTCAAACAAGTTAAATTACATTTCGTCTCTATTTCTGGTTATATACTCGATGTCGCAGACGTACGGCGCTATACCTATTACCCATTTTGCCTAGAAACGATAAGAGTAGAAATCGCAACTCTATACTGGATTCCATTACTTGTATTAGATACGGTAGAAACCGCGTATCAGTCTATTTATCTTGCGCATTCGGCAGCTGGCAGTACCAGCACGTCTATTACAGATTTCAATTTAAATATCGTTGACTTTCTTATCGTCCCGGTTTTTTCCTACTTAAATCGATTTATGTGGTACAGGAAGGCCTCAAAGCTATTATATTCTTCAACACAAACACGGACACTGCAACTCGAAGATCGGTTGTTATGATCGAAAAACTCAACGAAAAAGTCAACTTTCTGGGAACAGATATAGAAAGTAATCGGAAGTTGAACTATTTTTAACCGACTTTAAAAAGGAAAAGGTTCAATTCGACTGTATTTTTTTGTGTGTGAATGTTATGCGATTACTTAGGCAAAAAATCTCAAATAGAACCGATTTTGATGATTCTTTTTTGTTGGAAAGATTGTACCTCAGTATTGGGCTCATTAAATTTGAAGAAAATATTTCACCCCTAACGGTAGCAAACTTGGAAAATTGATGTAATTCCATTGATGTAACGTTTGAGGTTGATTTGTTTTTTATTTTTGTAGTTTGTTTTTTAAATAACTCGTTTTTCTTTTAATAGATTTTGAAATAAGCTCGTTAAATTTTACGCTTAACTTTTTTTAGACATTTCTAATGTTTATCTTTTTTTCTAACACATATTTCAAAAAAATCCACGACTGATAACGAACATGAGAAAGTTGTTGAGGTTCATTTGAGTGAGTTCTTGAAAACAAAGTCAAATAATAATGTCTGCCAAAATTTACTACTGCTACTTTCCTTTTAAATAATAAAAATAACTAACAACATTTACTCACGGTTCACGTCTATAGACAGGGTTTCGGACACCGGGGTCAATGACGGATCGGTGACAGCCTGCGAAAAGGTATATTAATTACAATAATAATAAATTATAATTGCTAGCCTACACATCCTCTCAACGTGGGTTAAGTCTTTTTTAGAAGACGGAATAAAATGACAGTTAATTGCGCAAAAGTGTTGCCCGCTTGCGAGCAGCCAGTGATTGCAGTCGATAAATATTCTATCGACTATCGACAGAATATTCGTCATGTTTAAATAGCCGATTTTGTTTCATTTCAATCATCCTCGACTCATTATTCATACAGAGCACAAGTTTATTTGAGTTGTCAATTTTTGTAAGTTCATACAATATTTAGAACTATGTTTATGAAAAATATAAAGAGGAAACATATTTTAAAGTGTTTCATTTGAATTCAATATAGATAATAAAATCCGGCTATTCTCGTTAGAATATATATGAATAAAAATTGATCTCTTTACTAGTAGGCCAACAGTGAAAATAAGAATAAAGAAGGCAATAGTGCAATTAGTAAACATTAGAACATTCACAATTCAATTATTTTCGGCAATATGTTATCGTGTTCCACAATCTATCGATAAAATTATCGACAACATAACTATTTAAAATTTTATGAAAATTGGCAACCCTAGAAATGTCATTTTATTCCGTCTTGGAAAAAGGCAGACTATACTTCCCAAGCGGGCCCAATGCGGATTGTCAATGTCACACACATCATTAGATGTGTGCAGGTTTCGTAACAATGTTTTCTTTCACAAATTACACCATTTGGGTGTAATTTGTGGTTGTCAACGTATGTGTCCATGGCATCCGCGATAAAGGGTCAGGGTAATCTGGGCTAAGATAGTTGAGTAACGATGTGTCAAAAAAGAAAAAACAGCAGCTCACCTGGCAAGTAATATCGGTGCCAACGTCGGACCTCTGCAGTCTAAAAGACACTGTGGCTCTCGCTTCTGAGTTAGCGAGAAGTGCGTGAGCCTTCCACCAAGATACTCTTGCTGTTGGACGACCTGGGGAGCAAAATAATTGCTTTAACAATCATTGTCAGAAAAGAACAGTTTTACCATAGTAGTAGAATAAGAATAAGTAAGGTAACTCTGTACAAAACGTCGCAGCGCGGCTTGTATGTGTACGCATACGCCGCACGTCATGTACGAACGCACACATTTGAATAATCTAGCGATGCACTAGTGTTGCATAACATTTATTTACACATTACAGAATTACCTTACTTTATTCTACTATGCTAATGAGGCCTATACCCTATATTATTCCTCTGTACATTATTGTAAATACTAGCTACATCTTAATATATTAATTAGTGAGCCAAAAATACATTACCCTGAAGAGTTTACATAATACTGTTTACGGAAGTTAGTCAGGTGAGGGATAATAAGTATGTTTATTAGTTGATACCCTAACAAACAACTGTGTTATACACTCGAGTTCAGTAGGTAATGGCTATGCGACGGCTGATTAGATTTTTCGAGAGTTGAACGGGATCCCAAAAGTTATTTGGTTTAATGTACGTAACACGATAAATTCTAACGAAGTTTACGATTAAGTTTAACTGGTTTATGTTACGTTTAATGAATATTAAATTATTTTGAATTTATCGATACGTAAATAATAATTTAGAAGTTCTCGTAATTAATAAGGATTAACTAATATAAATGGGGAGGCACACGGAAAGCTAATCCAAAATGGCTCCACTTTAAAAGTGATCATAATTATTTGCAACAATTGCACTGCATGTTGGCATATTTGTTAACAAAAATACAATTTTTTTGTTGTGTAAAAGCCGTGCTGTTATTTTATACGTAGTTACTCCACTTGTTTCGTTCTATTATGGTTTTACATTAGGACAGCAATCTTGCCCTTCTTATCATACATAACTAACGTGTACATTTATAACGACATTGAGTTAATACCATTCCACATACATATATCTTCCTTGGCCAGCAGGTTAAGCTCCGCTGCATACGCAGTCCGTAGAATACGTGAGCTTACCGATGTTAGTACTGCTAGACTAGTTTACTTTAGTTACTTCCATAGTATAATGTCCTACGGGATTCTCATGTGGGGTAAAGCGGCAGATATTCAAACTATATTTGTATTGCAAAAACGAGCGATTCGTTCTGTGTACCGTCTAGGCTCTCGGGTTTCTCTCAGAGAAAAGTTTAAGGAGACTGGTATCATGAC
This sequence comes from Hyposmocoma kahamanoa, assembly GCF_003589595.1. Classification (NCBI taxonomy): domain Eukaryota; kingdom Metazoa; phylum Arthropoda; class Insecta; order Lepidoptera; family Cosmopterigidae; genus Hyposmocoma; species Hyposmocoma kahamanoa. The sequence goes on from NW_020653993.1 coordinate 1,475,135, forward strand.
TGTGGCATCACAGTACATTTACTCAAATATTTTATATGCTCGTAAAAATATACATAATTTCAATAAGAAAGAAGATATCTATAATATTAACCTTAGAGCTAAGTCCAAACTCATGGTACCACGATTT
>NW_020653993.1:1475661-1487082 GCF_003589595.1 Hyposmocoma kahamanoa
TGAAAAGAGCAATCCCTACAGTTTCTTGCTCGTTCTTCTCAGGGAGGACAGTGTAGCGAGCGAGCAGTAGCTTAAATGTGACGATTTCAAGTGTAAATTTATTTTACCTATGGAATAAATAATCTTTGACTTCGACTTGACTTTGACTTTGACCATGTTTGGGATTAGGGAATCGAGACGTGCAACCCGTGCAATTTTCATTTTATTAGGTAACAATAAAACTTTAGGGTGCTAATATCTCGAAAGTTGTTTTTTTATATATAGTACCAAGTGACGAGACAAACAAGTCGTGCACCTGGTGGCAAGCGACACGCCTATCCATAACAGTTGCAGAGCCACTTTAAACCGCAAAAATCTTAGGGGCACTGCCACTGCGCCCGACGTCTGAGACATAAGTTGACATCATTGCCTGTGATTTCACAAACACCTCTACCCTTCAAAACCAAAACGCAGTAATGCTGAAATTACTGCTTGGCGGCAGAAATAGGCAAGGTGGCACTACTTCAATAGACAAACTACTGCTACTAAAAACGTCAAACGTGCAAGCGTCCTCCGTGATGATTCTCACCCCCGTTCTGCACAGAGTTATTACCGTTTAGAGCAACCTATTTAAACATATTTATTTTTGTATGAAAGTAAAATCTGATACTAAAAGTCACAGAACAAAAGACTTTATGACGTTAGTAATACAGTCCTGAGAGGTTGATACTGTTTTACAAATAACTCCGTATAGGCTCTTACACATGCTCCGTAAGTAAAAAGATCTCAACTTTGATATTTTAGAGGTGCACAAAAATAGAGCCGCAAAAAATCACTAATTCCGCAAGTTTGATTTAAACCGGTTTTCGATTAAAGTTTTAACGAGTTTGCATGAAACAGGAAGGCTGCATAGAAATCGAACGCAGATACGAAGTTCGTCTGAATCTATTGTTTCAAAAAAGTATTTCACGTGGAGCTTCGAATTAGCAGCTTTTATTTAATTTCTTCACATTTATCTCTGCTAATTTTAATTAATTTCAATTGTGTGTCGATTGAGTGCCAATGAATGATAAAAGTTTCTACACCGGGAGCCCATCCAGGCAGCCGGGTTAACTACACCCATCGAGTATACATAATCAGAAATAGAGACGAAATAAGGGCCATCCGTCTCTGGCAACTCATCAGGGAAATGGGCTTTTATCTCTTTTAAAATATCATCTCTCGTTTGCACTGAAATCACAAATTAGAAAGCTGAAATAGTATAGCGCCAACAACTGACCTGTGTGTATGTCTCCGTATATTCCAAAAATATTCTGTATATATTATAACACAGATAATATCTTTAACTATGGGGGGCTGTTGTGTTCATTTGGTGGTGTGCGAAAAACAGCAAAACATGTAACAAACTGGACGATTTGAAGTGAAACAATTATTTCCAATTCGACCAGGCCAATCGAAGCGCAGTTGTCACCTTAATGATTTGGCAGAAAAGTTTTCAAACAAATCAAATGACATTTCGTCTCTATTTCTGGTTATATACTCGATGACTACACCAAACGGCCGGTGGAGACTTGTACAGTACAATAAGATTTTTAGAACGATGTTGGGACGACATAGTTTCTGCAGTGCATCGGGGATGTTTGCAGAATATAAGGCGGATGGTTTTGCTGTCATCCTCCGGAAAAAGACAGCATTCCTGATTCGCAGATGGCGCAGAATGCCCAATAGCATCTTACAAACTGTAGCTGGTAGGATTACCTCTCCCATGTGACAATGCTTCATGAGACAGGTGATTAGAAAAATATATATATACACATATACCTATATCTACTAACACTAATTAAAAATAAGTATTATTATTATTACTGACAAATTATTATTTAATTATTATTAAGATATGCAGAGTAATTAACACGGTAGTATCAGTAAGGCACCATCGATCGTTAGTGATTGAATGAATGAATTTTATCACTACAATTCCACTGGCACCTTATTGACACACGACTGCCATTTATACTTGATTTTAGCAGAATATTTCAACACCAGTGCATTAGATTTGTGTTTGGCTTGAAAAAGTACGATCACATTTTCGGGTTCAGAGATAAGCTGAAGTTGCTGCATATCCGTCTACGTAGAAATGCCCACGATTTATGTTTGCTATATAAAATCCTTTTCCATCCCTCTTTTCTTAGTTATCTTCGTGAGCGTTTCCAATACTGTTAGGCTATGGGTGATCGTCTGCGTTCCGGTACTAATTTGTCCCTCGTCATTCCGCAACACAGTTCACAAAAGTATTCGGAGTCGTTCACAGTGAACTCTGCTCGTATGTGGAACCTTCTCCCAGTCCTGTTCAGACAGTCACCTTCGGTTCGGGCTTTCAGGAGTGCCCTTTTGAAATCTTGAGATTATTCAGACTTCTCATGTTAGACTTCACAAAATATTTATTTACGTTTCACATATTTAGTTATGGTCTTATTTTATATATCCATTTTATTATATATTTTATATGTATTAGTGCATCATTTATTTAATATTATGTATTCGTGTGTACATTTGATATTATAAATTTATTCTTTAATTAAGTATGTAGCATTCAGTTTAATGATTTATTAGATTTTATTTCCGACGCAGGAGCCAACTTTCCTTTCTAATATTCATTAGCTGGAAGAAATCCCTTTATGGGATAATCTCGCCTTTGTACAATAACGTTAAATTTCTTTGTTAAACAATTGTAATTTGTTTGTGTTGTACAATAAAGTGTTTACACACATACATACAAAATGATCTCAGTTTAGTCTAAATGGAATTACAATGACCATTGGTTTCAAAGAAGTTAGAAGAATTGGGGCCGTGATTTAAGGTAAGCATTCACAACAAACTGCCAACCAAAGATTGTATGATCAGGCTCTTGAAAGATCAAAGACGTTGGTGTTCATGATTTGGATCGGTGTACTGTATTTGTTCAGGTTCTTGCTCTTCTGAGGATCGGAAATGCAATACTTGTCAACTATTTACTGATTACGTTTATTGCTCGAAATGTTCCTATTTATATACTAATTGTAGTCTCCCAAGTAGTATGGGTGTCGGCGAGTAAGAGAGTGGTCTAGTGGGCAGAATCTACCTGTAACGGCTGGGGTCGCGAGTTCACATCCCGGGTAATTAAGTTTTTTCTTTAGTTTTATGCATTTTGTTTAAACACCTATGGTTTAATTATTCGTTTTTGGTTAAAAAATGCGGTATTTTATATATATTATTTAAGCTCTTTTAGCCTATGTATTTGGTGCTTATTCATTAATATTGTAACGCAATGACTGTTCGTACCAAACAAATAAAAAAAATGTTAAATGTTTTGTATACCATAAACAAAAAAAACAAAACGTAGCTAAATAATGTTTTACGTCCATTAAAGCAAAGAGAAACAAAAATACGAGAATTTTGACGTAGATTTTTTTTTTTTACTAAAAGGTAGGGAAATTTCTAACTACGGAACAACACCGGAAGCCTGTACGCGAACAAAAGTATATAAAAAAAATGTGTAAAACAAAAGGGCTCTCTGCGTGACCCTCGTCAAAGTACGTGATTGTGGGCTAAGTTTGGAGCGGAAGCTATACCAAATTCTACTACAATTTGCTTCTCTTTAACAAATATCAACTATTTGAAAAAGTTTTTATTGCACCATGTCTTTCAGCTATTTTGCATGCGTTAAGACAACATAATATAATCTATACAGTAGATAATCAATACAGTAGAATTGCTTAGTTCGCGTGGCACTTGTGCCAACAGTTTGCGGAGTACCGCAAACTTGAGCTCAGTCCGCCATTATGCCGTCCTTTAACTAAAACGCGGTAAAGTGAGCGTACTTAGCTGTGTGTATGTTATGGTCGGGTCAATTATCTCGCGCAAAATCTCGAAAATCGTAGCAAAAACGCCTTATTCGCTACTTTCAAGTGCAAAAATGATACTTGCACTCATTGACTTACAATTATATGGACGTCGGGTCCGCGCTAAAAAGTGTCCGCACTTGTAAGGCGCTAAAATCGTATACAGAGCGCGACACTCCGCTTTAGTCTTCATTTGTTCTACTGAGAGCGCGATACTGCGATGACATTACAATTTAAATTTCGACTTGACTTGGGACATTTTTTTCGTGGTTTTTGTATTAGACCCGTCGTCCATTTATTTGTAAGTCAATGCTTGCACTTGTAATATTATCTGTGGTGGTGTTTTGTTTAATCATTATGTCTTATCTTAATAAATATTAAATTTTCTGTTTATAATAATAATTTTTGAAAAATGAAAGTTTTTTTTTGGAAAATATAAGTGCGCATTTGACTTCCATCTCACCTGATGGAAAGTGACGATAAGGTCGACGATGGAGCATGCACACCTTAATAATGCCTATTCGTTCTCGCCTTGAAAAGACCCAAGTTATAACGTTCAGGGAACAAGTCTGCAGACAGGGAATTCCACTCCATAGCCGTTCGTCATCGAGTATACAACCAGAAATAGAGACGAAATGTCATTGCTCCTTGTGAAAGAGTTCGTCCAGGGAAGTACTGCCACCTTACCTATTTATGCCGCCAAGCCGTAGTGTCAGCATGACAGCGTTACGGTTTTGAAGGGTACTGGTGAAATAACAGGCACATGGGACTTGTCAACTTATGTCTCAGAGCGACGGGCGTAGAGGCAGTGCCCCTCAGATCTTTGCGATTTAAAGCTCTGAGTGGCACTGCAACTGTTACGACACAACAATACCGTCACCCGTCACTTAATGCTATAAAAAAACTTTAAACTTTGAGTTGAGTCAATTTTATTCTGATGGTGCGATTCGTTTCATTTAGTTGGTATTATTTTTAAAATGTATTAATTACTTTCGTCTTATAAAAGCACTTTTAACATGTGATCATTTGCGGTTTTATTATACCTATCACAGCTTTATTATATACTTGTTAAGATATATTTTTGCGTGGTTTTACGTTCTCTCGCTACCTCTTCTAAATTAAACTAGTTCCCTCAAATGCGTGAATTGGATATTTTTCGGCTTAACACTGCCAAACTGTATGACGTTTTATCGAGGTCAAACGCTACCTTCTCGCATTAGCAACCGAGTGACTTAAAAATAAGGGGTCGTGGCGATTCCCTTCAAAATATCGATACTCGTTTGAATCATTCAGAACTAGATTGTTTGATTGATAAAAATTTTAAACTCACCTCCTACTGCAACACAGGTTAGGTTAACTTCGGTCCCTTCGTCGTAAGGTCCCAGAACCCTATCCTGGATTTCATTACCTTCGTGATTAAGGATTATCAGCCTTTCAGGTGGTACTGTGAACAAAATAACACATAATTTAATTCAAACAATCGTACTGCTGGACTCGGTTCGCTTTAGGAGGTGAATACTGGGTGTGTAAGTATCGATATAACAACAAAATGTAAACCTGTAACTGGAAAAACAGATGATGATCTTTAAACAGTAGTAGTAGAGCTCCTTGTGAAAGAGCTTGTCCAGGGAAGTACTGCCACCTTACCTATTTCTGCCGCCAAGCAATTCCTGTTTTGAAGTTAAGGGTGCTGGTGAAATTTCAGGTACAAGAGACTTATCAACTATGTTTCCGGGTGACGGCCGCAGTGTCAGTGTCGCTCAGGTCTTAGCGATTTAAAGTTCTAAGTACACTGCAACTGGTGTGGACAGGCGTGTCGTTTACAACCAGGCGCACGACTTGTTCGTCCCGATATTTGGCATCATAAAAAAAACAGCTGTCCATCATGTGCAAGAAGACGTCGGTTCGAATCCGACCGGATCGAAGGAGTTTTTTCTGAGTGTTCGATCTTTGTATTTTTTTTAATTAATACAGTGAATAGCGACATCTCTCGCCAGGACTGGTAGCTGTAAAGGTCCTAACTGGGTGATAAATCTTTCATAGATTTCTCATAGATGGCGCTACGACTAAAATGTCGTTGAAAAACCAAATACAAAGACACGACGCAAGCGCATAGAAAAAATCGTGAGGTCCGTTGGTTCGTTCCGTGGCTTAGTTGGTATAGCGTCTGGCACGGTATGCAAGAAGACGTCGTTTCGAATCCGACCGGATCGAAGGAATTTTTTATGAATGTTCGATCTTTGTATTAATAATTATAACAAACTAGTGGAGTAATTTCACAAAAAATAATTGAATATCAATTCAATAATAATTTAATTAAAAGTCTTGTAGCTCATGACTATTTAAAATTTTATGAAACCTGCCAACCTTGCAAATGTCATTTTACTCCGTCTTCAAAAAAGACAGGCTATAGATAAACTTATAACTCGCCTCTTTTTGAGTCGGGGGTTAGAAACAACAAATTTTCATGTCTCTTTGTTTCAACCAATTAAAGCAACGATCAGTTTAAGTCAATTAAACATTGTAAGTAGCAGTGTTCTGTTCAGCGAGCATTATCTTTTTCATTTAGGGTTCAATTCCCGGTAGGATCAATTAGGGAAATGAGTTTTCCTAAATTGGTTCTGGTTGGCTGGGTATTGTCCTGGAGTTAATTTCGGTGCTCTGGTACCCATAATATAGGAAAGTCCTAGCTTGAGATCAGATATTGGTGTGGTTATGAAGCACGTTGTTGTTTGCTGTTTGATCAGCATAGAATATGAAAATTATCTTTATTTCGAAGGTAAGAATTATTTTTAATTACACTTGAAATCGTTATATTTACACAAATCTTAAAACCATACTATCTAATCGTTTACGTAATCCCTAATAGAGTAATATCCTCTGTTTAGTAGAGCTGCCTTTACATGATTTTTGAACTTATCAAAGGATATTAAATCCAAAACTGCTTTTGGGATTTTATTATAATACTCAAAACCTTGCCTCACAAAAAAAAAACCGAGAACCCTCCGAAGTCTTAACTTCTGTAACACGAGTTTCCATTTATGTTTAGTATTAAAATTATGTACGTCACTCCGTTTATTATACAATTCATTGTTCATATTGATTTTTCTTCTTACATTTTGAATGTTAGTGAAAGTTAGTGTTTTTAAATGTTAACATAAATGAAGTGACTTCTTTGGGTTCTCCGGTAAAAATGGTTGTTCCGCAGGGCTCAATATTTGGACCTTTCTTATTTCTGATTTATATTAATGATCTGCCATTCTTTGTTAAGGACCATTGCGAAATAGTATTGTTTGCTGATGACATATCCTTGATTTTTAAAACAGACAGACATGACATTAACTATGACAATATTAATGATACCCTCTCTAAGGTAGTTTATTGGTTTAATGTTAACAATTTATTGCTTAATGCCAAGAAGACAAAATTTATTAAATTTGAATTACCTAACGAAAAATCAACTAGTCCAAGCATAGAAATGAACGGAGAAAAGTTAGACCTTGTTAATAAAGCAGTCTTCTTGGGAGTGACCTTAGATAGTAAACTTCAATGGTTTCCACATATATCTTCCCTGGCCAGTAGATTAAGCTCCGCTGCATGCGCAGTCCGCAGGATACGTGACCTTACCGATGTTAGTACTGCTAGACTAGTTTACTTTATATAGTTTTTAAGACTTTCGTGGTTATTCACTAAATGATTATCACTAGTATCAGATTTCTTACCACGGTATGACTTCTTTTTATTTTCCCGATATTTCGGAACGGTTGCACGCTCCATGGTCACGGGTTGACTGTTCATCATCGGTGATCAGTCAACCCGTGACCATGTCCTACGGGATTCTCATGTGGAGTAAAGCGGCAGATATTCAAACCATATTTGTATTGCAAAAACGAGCGTTTCGTTCTGTGTACCGTCTAGGCTCTCGGGTTTCTCTCAGAGAACAGTTTAAGGAGACTGGTATCATGACTGTGGCATCACAGTACATTTACTCAAATATTTTATATGCCCGTAACAATATACATAATTTCAATAAGAAAGAAGATATCCATAATATTAACCTTAGAGCTAAGTCCAAACTCATGGTACCACGATTTTGTTTAACCAAGGTAAACAAGTTTTTTATAGGGAACTGTATACGTGTTTACAATAAGATTCCGGAGCATATATTAAGTTTATCATTTCCTACGTTTAAAAACTACATTAAAAATACTTTGATAGAAAAATCATATTACAAAATTGAAGACTACGTATTAGATAAAGATGTATGGAAAGACGACACGGCTCCGGAATCTACACAAATTTGATTACTTTGAATCAAATTTGTGTGGATTCCGAAGCCGTGTATTCCATAGCATTTAAGTTTATTTGAAAAGAGCAACCCCTCGTGTTTCTTCTTTTTTCTTCAGCGTAGTGAACGAGCGCTAGCTTAAATGTGACGTTTTCAAGTGTAAATTTATTTTGCCTATGGAATAAATAACCTTTGCCTTTGACTTAAAAAGAAAAATATATATAGTAGCAGTAGAGGTCCTTGTGAAAGGAGTTCGTCGAGGGAAGTGCTGTCACCTTATCAATTTCTGCCGCCAAGCGGTAATATGAACTTGACTGTGTTTCGGTATTGAAGGATTAGGGTGCTGGTGAAATTAGGGCAAATGAGACTTGTCAACTTATGTCTCAGGGAATTAACGATATTTATGGTTTATGGTATGGTTTTGAATGATATTTATTTATAATTATTAATACAAAGATCGAACACTTCTTCGATCCGGCCGGTTCGAACCGACGTCTTCTAGCAAACCATTCCAGACCCTACGCCAACTAAGCCACGGGACTTCACGATTTTTTCTATGTGTTTGTTGTTGGATCATTGTATTTGGTTTTTTCAACGACTTTTTAGCCGTAGCGCAATCTATGAGAAATCTATTTATTGCTATTAAATCTATATATTTATTTGCGTAAAATATGGTGTACAATATTTGGTACGAAACCAATACTTATATTTTAACTATATCGGGATGCAAATCTATGGATGTCAACATATTGGCAGCTAAACATAAAGTGTAAATAATCTCAGTACAGAGTACTTAAAAACCGACCTCAAAAGTACGTGGAATTACGTCTATTTGCTAAGTTTTATTGAAATATCCTTAAATTCGCCACTATAAAGAACTGACACTGGAGATAATAAAAATCGGTTCTCACTACTCAAAGTATATTGAGAGAAAACGCCTTAAATTGGAGAAATAGCAAAATCAACCATTAAAATAATTGCTCCTAAGTAAAATTTAGGCGCTATTTATAAATATGAATATTCATGCGTGAACAGCCACCCTTAAAGGCAGTACTTTAAATGGATGTGAAGTGGATGACTTTCTTCAAAATGAAATGGGACCACTATGGAAGTACCCCCTCTCCAACAAAAAAAAGAATCATGAAAATCGCTTCACAAATACCGGAGTTATCGCGTAACATACATACAAAAAAAATACAAAAAAAACATACAATCGAATTGAGAACCTCGTCCTTTTTTTTAGCCGGTATATTATTCCATTCCTTTGCCGTACGCATCAGAAAGGAGGAAGCAAAACGCTTAGTGCGAATGGGTGGTATATCAACGACATAAGGATGGAATGTTTCGGACCTTCTAGTCGACCGGAGCAGGAACGGTGAGGGTGGAACCAAATTTAAAAGTTCTGGCGCACATTCCCCGAAATGATTCCATAGAAAACTGACAAGCAGCTTTTCTGCGATGGTCGAGATTGTGTAGCTTCGACTCCACAATTGTTGTTAATAAGCCTCTTTGATTTTCACCCCACCGAGTCCAAGGTAGGTAGGTAACTGGTAATGGGCAGAGCCATCCCAAAGGTGGCAGCAGTACTCCATATGATACACAAGCGAACTTGTGCTTTATACAGATTATAAGCTGTTCAGGTGTAAAGTACTGCCCAACCTTGTATAGTATGCTTAGTTTTTTGGCAGCAGTTTTTGCCAAGCACTCGATGTATCGCCCAAAGCTGAGATTGGATGATAAGTCTGGACCAAGTAGCTCAAGGTAGTCACTTACCGCATTTGTCAAATATTCAGTTCCAATATCAGTTACAAATATTCCCAAATCTGAACTCCCGGATTAATTTAGTGGCAGCCCGTCAGCTGACAGCAAAAAAGGTCTACTACAAACAGTCATCCGTACAATTTCGTGGAAACCAGTCGTCCATTCGTTACCGCGGGGATAGTGATCAAATTATATAAATAAATCAACGGATCGACGTTGCGGAATTGTATTACGATAGGCCTCTTATTTTCGAGCGTTGAGGTTTGGGTTATACTGATTTCTTGGTCGGGAAAAGATGGATGAAGTCGGAATGAAGAGAAGACATTTTGAAGACAACATTAAATACCACGCAAGATACTTCCTGTCACGTTAGAAAGGATTGTGCTTTTGAAAGCGACAAATGGATAAATTTAGACGATAGGTAATAACGTTGTGTTGGTGTCCCTTGCAAGATAAAATACTTCTTGGCACGTCCCAACCAAAAACTATAATAGCGTGACGTTCAAAAAGCTAAGACTGGCGTGTTAGCTAACAGTTTCGTGTCAAACAGTAAAAAGTAGTTGACGATGATGATGACAAACTTAGTAATTAAGTTATTTATGCAATCATTTTATTTTTTGTTTGGTTTCTTGAAAAAAGTAAAGAAAGTCCAGAGAGATTTATGGTTTCTAAAAGGATGTGGGACTTGTGGATTCTAAAAGGATGTGTTTACTTTTTTAATTGCAACCATACATGAATGGCCAACCCGGTATTTGAATGAGGTGGACCAGTCACTTAAAAAAAATAGCTGTGCCCAGTAACCTAACCATCTTCAAAGTCAACCTGATGTTTAGGGTCGTATTCCAGAACTCTACTCAATGCTCAAGTCAGGACTTGAGTATTGCAGTGAGCACTGAAAATCATACTCAAGTCCTTGCCATTAGGGTCGTATTTCCAGTGCTTGAAATCATACTCAAGTCTGCTCAAATCCTGACTTGAGCATTGAGTACTGTTCTGGAATACGACCCTCAGTGTGAAATATCGAACCCGATATATTTTTTAAGTCCTTTTCTGAACTTCAGAAATTGAAAAATAAATTCCTTTCAATATGTCGACTTTGAAGTAAGACGATTAGGGAATAGTTGTGGGCTGGTTGCTTAGTGGGAAAATGGTTGAGTCCCTGCGAAGGCATGTACCCCAATGGAAAAAGGCGTGAAGTATATGTATGTAAAATTAATACCTCTCGCTATACCTCTCGCTAACGGTGAAAGAAAATATCATGATGAAACCTGAACGTTGAAGAAGGATCACAATTCTTGGTTCTAAAATTGGCCAACGGAGTGGATATGGCCTAAGCCCTTTGAGGTAACGGTGACGATGGTGTGTATGTGTATGTGTGTGTGAGTGTGTGGGTGAGTGTGTGTGGGTGAGTGAATGTGTGAGTGTGTGTGTGTGTGTGTGTGTGTGCGCGTGCGCGTGTGCGTGTGCGTGCGCGTGCGCGTGCGCGTGTGCGTGTGCGTGTGCGTGTGCGTG
>NW_020653993.1:1487092-1515421 GCF_003589595.1 Hyposmocoma kahamanoa
GTGCGCGTGCGCGTGTGCGTGTGCGTGTGCGTGTGCGTGTGCGTGTGTGTGTGTGTGGCTATTAGATGCTAATGATGACACTTACTGAGTACAGTGAGGTTCAGTCTCGTATTTTTAGTCGGTGACTTGATGAAGTCCACTCTGCATCTATATTGCCCGCTGTCTTCAGGCCTGTAAAGAAAATAGTACATTGTGTAATAAAGGCAGTATATATGAAATTACTAATGGTAGTCTATAAGAATCGCGTCTATTTTTCGAGCATTAAAAATAATTAACAAGTACAATGCAATTACATTTAAAACAGTCCATTACCGTCATGTTGTGGTAATATCACATTACATGTTATGAAAAATATACTATGAAAGAAGCGAAATATCAATTTTCTTTGAAAAAATGTGAAGTCTTTTCACCCAAGTCATCTATTTCATTATTGTAAATGCAGTCGATTTGAGTCCAGGGAAGTACTATCGTCACACCTATTTCAGCCAAGCAGTAATGTAAACATTAAGTGCGATTCGATTATGAAGGTGCTGGTGAAAGTACAGGAACATAGGACTGGTCTTATTGTCTCTGGGTGATGGGTGCAATGGCAGTGTTCCTCAAATCTGCGATTCTAAGCTCTGGGTGACATTGTCATAAGTGGATATACAGCTAGTACATTGACTTACAAATAAATGGACGACGGGTCTAATACAAAAACCACGGAAAAAATGTCCCAAGTCAACCTATTTAAACGTAGTGACATGTAAAGGAATCTCAATAAGCTAAAACGTTGAGTTTAATTTGTAATGTCATCGGAGTAATGTCTAATTTTGCTTGCTTCGCTGGCAGTCGAACAAACGAAGACTAAAGCGTGAATGACGCTCTGTATACGATTTTAACGCCCTATAAGTTCGGACACTTTTTAGTGCGGACCCGACGTCCATATAATTGTAAGTCAATGAGCTAGTAATACGAGGCTAGTATCATAAAAAAATAAGCCAAATTGTATCTGGGACTTTTTTATTTTCATATCTCTCGTAATATACATAGATATTTCGATATGGTACTATTCAATATTAGCAAATAAAAAGCCACCGTTCTGTTCAAAAACTCGTTTAAACTTTCCGAGATTAATTCGGCGCGATGATAATTTGTTTTTTCGGAATTGGTCCCGGATATAATTTTGATGAAAATTTTTCCCAATATTTGTTCGAAAACAGCTTTGTGCCAAATCAAATTTTGTTCATAAGAATAGTTGATAATTGAAAAATCTGTAGACTAGTAATACGCCTATATGCTTTGCCGCCATTTCTAAGTCTATATTTATCTAGTTTAGGAGGATAAGATTTATTTCTTGACTAAAAACTATCAAGCAAAATTTCAATAAAAGCATAGGTTGAGTAAAGTGGGTAACGTGGATTGTCTTGAGACTAATTGCATGACCAATCAAGGCACTGCCAGTTGAAGTTGACACTCGCACGGTATCTTGACGTTGTGACGAGCGGATGTCACAATTGACGTCTCGAAAAATACAGATATAACCTACTTTCAGGCTATTGATCAGAGCCGTCTAGATTAGGCTGCCTTTCCACCAGAGATATGCGAGGTAACGAGGCGGTGAGAGGGTGTGCAGTGAGGATGCGTTACGGACTCTTTTCAGCTATGCGCGGGCGGGGTACGATGTGGTGGGGTGAACGATGGCGATGTGTCAGTATTAGTTAGTGTGAACTTTCAGTAGCTCTAGTTTCCTACACGCATCTCTCGCACACATCTCTCGCTATTGTGTATGTACAAATACTTAACTCCACTAACCAATTTCCAGAGCTGCGCTAAGTGAGGCTAGGGAAATGAAGTAATCTTATTGGTGGATTTTTTCCTCGCACACCGCCTCGCTACGTCACACATCTATGATGGAAAGGCAGCCTTATAAGACAGATTTTTCCTTTTTCAGAGTTTCGATCCATAGTATGGAGATTAGCAGTCGTCTTGACTTATTGGCACATGGTGTAGCTATGTATTTAGCAACACAAACTAAGTTGTGTAAAGGTGAACAACATTTCAAAATTAATTATACTGGAAAACTCAACTTGCGCTCATACAACCTATACACGCCACGTACACATGCCACTAATATATATCTTTTTTTTAATTTCAAATTGTTTAGTATTGTATATAAGTTTTTCTTTTAATTGCTATACCTCCTCCTACTATTGTATGTCCCGTTCCAGACCTCAGGGAAAGGGGGAATGGCTGAAAACCAGTGTAGAGCAAGGCTTACGGAGCTGAGCCAATAAAAAGCTGTGCCATTGCTATTTGCCTCAGACCTCTATATAAGATTTTTGTACATAATACTTTTTGTATCGTTAATGAGGCAATAAACCTTTTTATAACTATTATTATAAAGGTTTGAAATAAATGACTTTATCTACACACATATCATAAACTCTCTATAATGTGTTCAAAAACCGCAAATTACGACCAGCATAATATGAAAATGTTATTATTGCTTCATAACAACATCGAAATCGATGTTATTATTACATTCAAGTTTCGAACATCTCCGAAAAACAAAACAATTTGATTGGACCTCAATTCTAATATCAGTCGAGACGAAGTTTTATTCGAAATGAAATGTCAAAATAGCAAACAATTTTGACTATTTCACACGTTACTTGACATCGAATGGTATGATAGTTGGGGCCGATTCTAGTTTGTCTATGAATTAAAAATAAAAACTACGGTTGTGTGACATGCGTGACAAAAGTTTTTATTTGCCGCCATTTCGCCAGTCGTAACATGCGGTTCCTGAACACATCGCAGAGAGCTTATAATATGTGTGCAGATAAAGCAGTGTATGTAACTGTACATAATTAGGCATTAAAACACTCGTGAGATGTTTTTACGAAACTCGCCTGTCGGTTCGTTCCTTAAACCCTCCCTCGTATTGTAATGCCTTTCATTATGTAACAGTCACATAAACTACTATTAAGATTCTATACAACCTCAGATAGCTTTGGTTGATTTCGTACAACAGTGAAAGTGTTGAATCAATTCAACAAAATACGGTGTGAAATCCCGATTCCTGAAAATGTTCATGATAGAAAAAAAAACCCAGCTTACCTCGAAATTTTACAAGAAAACCGCTGTATTCAATAGGTACTTTACATATTACCAATGATTTTTCGTATATCAACTGAACTAAACAGAATGCATATACTATACGATATACATTTTTCAAATAGCTTTAACTTCGTTTGTAAAGAAATTAATTCTGAAATAAAGTCAGTGTCCCTGTCTCTCGACCCAAGGAAAATGAGCCGTATTAATATGGGGGAAAATTTAATATCGAGCTAAGGTAGTATTGATTCTAAAGTTCAATGTTTAACAATGAATTTGGACTGTCTGTAGCTGTGGTCATCTGTAGAAAAGCATCCTGTATATTTATATCCTCAGATACAAACTATGGAAAAGAAAAAGGGTTGCGTATTACTTGCTCATCGCTCATAAGTTATAGTTTCATGCAACTTTTAAGGTATTAAACAACAATTTATCAGCCGCAGGTGGTTTTTGACATGTGTAAGATGTAAATAAAAAATATTCTACATCTCTGGCTCTCTTGGTATCTCTAAGTCTTTCTCTCTCTTTCTCTATCTATTAACTGCTTCCGTGGCCGAACGGTTACCATGCTGGACTGCCACGTAGAGGTCCCGGGTTCGATTCCCGGGTCGTGAGAAGTATTTATGGCCTACATTTATTTCTTTCGTGACTTTAAGTGTAATTTGTGGTTGTCTATGTGTGCGCCCATGGCACTCACGATACAGGGTTTCCCTATTACGGGGCTATGAGTGTGTGCATTGTTTTATTTGTTTATTCATTTATTTATCTATCACTGCGTCAGTTTTTCTTTGTTTGTGTATTTCGATGTTTTAATAGACAAATCCACCCAAATTTATATGCATACAATTTTTTTGAAAATCTTGCACCTAACGGCAGCAGTATTTATCCCGCTACGTAGTAAAATTTCGTACTATTCATTTTAAAAATAATAATAAAAAATGTATCTTTGTTATAATTATTAATACGCATATCGAACTAAGCCACGAAATGAACCAGCGAATCTCACGAATTTTAAACAATGTGCTCAGTGTCGGATCTTTGTAGTTGATTTTCAACGAATTTTTAGTCTTAGCGCCATCTATGAGAAATCTATGAAAGTATTTCGTCACCCAGTTAGGTACCTTTATATATTTATAACAAACTAGTGGAGTAATTTCACAAAAAAATAATTGAATACCAATCAATACAAATTTAAATTGTATCTTTGTTAGCAAACATCGAGTATATAACAAGAACCAGAAACGAATAGGGGCCATTCATCTCCGGTAACTCATCGTGCAAATGGACCTTATATAACTTTTAAAGTATCAACTTTCGTAGAAGTCTGAAATAGTACAGCGCCAACAACTGACCTGTGTGTATGTCTTCGTATATTCCAAAAATAACCTGTATTTATTGTAATAAAGATAATTTCAATTCGGATTAAGTTCCATTCGGTGGTGTGGGAAAAACAGCATAACATCTAATTTTTTTTTTAACAAACGGAATCACATTCAATCGGTAATTAAATATTAAATACATAATTTTGCAATTTTCATTGCAAAGTTAAACTGGTCGATTTGAAGTGAAACAATTGACGATACCCGTCAATGTTTCGAATTCAGGCCGGCCAATCATAGCGCAGTAAAGTTGTCACCGTAATGATTTGGCAGAATAATTTTCAAACAAATTAAATGACATTTGGTCTCTATTTCTACACTCGATGTTGTTAAGAAATATGCTAACATGCAATTGTTGCAGATAAGTACGATCACTTTACAAGTGGCTCCATTTTGAATTAGCTTTCCCTGTGCCTCCCCATTTATATTAATTAATCCCGATTAATTACGAGTACTTCTAAATTGTTATTTACTTATCGATAAATTTAAAATAAATGAATATTCATTAATTGTAACTTAAACAAGTTAAATTTAACTGTAAACTTCGTTATAATTTATCGTCTTACGTACATTAAAGCTAATAACTTTTACTTTGGGGATCCCTTTCAACACCCGAAAAATCTAATCAGCCGTCCCATTGCCGTTACCTACTCAACTCGAGTGTATAACACAGTTGTTTGTTAGGGTGTCAACTAATAAACAACCGTATTATCCCTCACCTAACTAACTTCCGTAAACAGTGTCAAGTGAACTCTTCAGGGTAATATATTTTTGATTTAACTAATTCATATATTAAGATATAGGAATAACATAGAATATAGGCCCCTTCAGCATAGTAGAATAAAACAAGTGATGTAACTCTATACAAAATAACAGCACGACAACTGCCGCGCGCCGTGAACGGCCGCACATATTCGATAATGAGTGAGTTAAGATGCAAATGTATCAAAAAATGTAAAATCCGTACGCGACGCGCGACTGGCGCGCACATATACAAGCCGTGCTGCGACGTTTGTAGACACAAACCTTTGTACGGAGTTACCATACTTGTTTTTATTTTACTATCTTTTTAATCTCAGAAAAGGAGAATTCGGAGTACCCCTTCGCTGACCCGCTTCGTAGACGACGGCCGGGGACACGAAGGAGGCTGCTGCCTACCTTTATCCGAGGGCTTGGAGACCCCTTACCACCAAGCTTGAGGGGTTATGTCACTGTGAGCTATCCGCCGATACGTCCCAGTAGTACGCGCAAGCGGATCCTAGGACGCCTCTCTATGGCGATGGAGTTAAACTCTGGGTTTTATTGGGTATATGGGACTACCGCTCGGGAGTCCCACACAACCGCTCGATGCTCTATTTCCAAGCGACAAAGAAAAAGTATATATGCGGCATTCGCTCGGTTCTGATCTTGTCGCATCCATCGCATCCCATCCATCCATTGCTCGTCACTCTATCTGGCCAGATGGCGTTTTACGCTACATTTCAGTTTTACGCTACTTTTCATTTCAGGAACTACTTTCCCCCATCGGCTATCAGTTTTTCGACAAATGTTTTTGTAGCAGTAGAGCTCCTTGAGAAAGAATTCGTCCAAGGAAGTACTGTAACCATACCTACTTCTGCCAAGCAGTAATTTGAGCATTACTGCGTTCAGGTTTAGAAGGGTAAGGTGAAATTACAGGCACATGAGACTTGTCAACTTATATCTCAGGGTGACAAGCGCAGTAGCAGTATCCCACAAATCTTTGCGATTTAAAGCTCTGGTCGTCCCGTCATTCGATATCACAAAAACAATATGGTCAGCCCACTGCCACTTCACCCCGCTTATGCTAACAGCTATGTTGGCAAAGTTGGTTCTCTGTCGGATGACCTCATTTCGAATTTTATCCTTCAGAGAAACTTCGGACATAGCCAAGCGACTTTGAACTGGTGGACTAGCCATATCATGAGTCATGCCTTGACTATGTCTTAAGCATTGATTGAAAAGTTTTCTTTTTAAACTTTGTGGTATGGGTGACAAGAAGACCTAGTCTAAGAGTCGTATTCTAGAACTATACTCAATGCTCAAGTCAGGACTTCAGTATGATTCAAAGCACTAGAAATCATACTCAAGTCCTTGCCATTAGGGTCGTATTTCCAGTGCTTGAAATCATACTCAAGTCTGCTCAAATCCTGACTTGAGCATTGACTAGCGAGTTGTAACCGTAGCCGTTATGTTACCAAAAATCTTAGTATGTATGTGGTTCGTGAGCTGGCCGCGAGCGAAACGCGTGGCAGCTATTCATTCATGGGAGTGACTGCTTCACGCGTACTCACTGGAATCTCGTTACTGTATCTGTCACGTTACAGTTACAACTCGCTAATGAGTACCCGGCTTTAACGTGTAAAATGATTAATGACATTTCAATGTTCATCGATATTTTTTATTTATTTATTCATTTAAATCAGGCAAATATGACCCATATAATACCTGTATACCTTAAAGAGATTTCGGGTAGCTTCATGAATTTTCATACAATGTATACGTATGAAACAAAAATAAAACTGTGTAAATAAGGCAGACTATTTCTAAACTCACTAATACCTTTTTCATGATACCCAGTAACGGGACGAACAAGATTTGGGCCTGGTGGTAAGTTGAACTCAGAGCCTTAAATCGCAAAGATGTGAGGTGCACTGCCACTGCGCCCATGACCCTGAGACAAGTTGATAAGTCCCATGTGCCTGTAATCACACCTTACCCTTCAAAACCGAAACGCAGTAATGCTCACATTTAGTAGCAGTATTTCCCCGGATGAACTCTTTCACAAGGAGTTCTACTGCTGCAAAGCATGAATTTAAGGGACGTATCATTTTTCTAAAATTATTTTCAAGGAAAGGCAAAGGAGATTACGTCCATACAGCCAAGTCTGTTGTGTATTTTACAAAGCCTGAGGGACATACCAAAATGAGAATGGCTCATTTTAATAAAAATGTCATCGAACTATGACTCACGCATGACAACAGTTTATTATTTATTATATGCCTCCAGTATATACTGGCTATAACTACACTCATGAACATATTTAAATAAATCATAAAAATAATGATGATGAAAAAAATGAATTCTTATAACAATGTTCACAATGAAACACTGGCTACATATTTTAGAACGTTTAATCGAAATCAAAAGAAGATTGTAGGTAGTTTTAACCGATTTCACAAAAACGGAGGAGTTTATACGTTTAGCTGTATGTATGTTTTATGAGTATTTTTCGATTTCTCCGTCAATTGCGGACCGATTTTGAAAATTCTTTTTTTTTTAGTTGAAAGGGCGCTCATGGTGGTCCTTGTTCGTTCGTTCGTTCGTGTCCGGGTTCGTTGGGGCTATCACAAATTACTAATTATTTTCCGCAAATAACAGTTCACTTTTCGCTTGACATAATACATGTAGCTCATTAACAAATCACCGCCATCATGAAAACCAGAAGAACGTTTAAAATGTACAAAGAAGTCCGTATCAGTCCCATTGTCACCAAGGAGTCGGAGTTTGATGAGTGGATTTCACGGAAATTGAAAAAAGCCATAAGCAAACTTCTGAGGTCCGTTTTTTTTCATGAAACAGTTACAATTATTCACATTAAACGTCCCGGTATATGTGGCCTGTGGTTCATTATGAACGCTGTTATTATAGTTCAACCTTTTTCAGTATTCCTCTAAATACGTCCTTGAGTATGATACATGCGTACTACCACTATACAGGCAGTGGGTTAAAGCCTAACCAACTCAACTGGGTTGTAACTAGGTTTTTACCCAAAGCGCTGGTTTTAACCCAATTCTGCCCAAAATCGTGAAATTTCATACTTATTACAAATAATGACGTAAAAAATATTTTATCTACACACATAATCATAGACCCTCTGAGATGTGTTCAAAAAGCGCAAATTGCAACCAGCATAAAGATAAACTGTTTTGTTAGAAAAAATTTCTTATCTGTGAAAATATTATTATTGCTTCATATTAACATCGAATTCGATTTTATTATTACATTCAAATTTCGAACATCTCTGAAAAACAAAAGAAATTTGCTTCGACCTCAATTCTAATATCAGTCGAGATGAAGTTTTATTCGAAATTAAATGTCAATAAGAAACAATTCTGACAAATTTCACACGTTACTTGATAACGAACGATATGATAGTGGGGCCGACTCTAGTTTGTCTATGAATTTAAAAAAAAACTACGGTTGTGTGACAAGCGTGAGAAAAGTTTTTATTTGCCGCCATTTCGCCAGTCGTAACATGTGGTTCCTGAACACATCATAGAGAGCTATAATACGTGTATAGATAAAACAGTATTTATAACTGTACATAATTAGGCATTAAAACACACACTCGTATTTTAACGCCTTTCATTATATAACAGTCTCATAAACTACAATTTTGAACGAAAGGGAGGCAACTCCACACAACACACAATACCCACTTTGCAATCCTGTGGATTCTCCTCACTAAGAACATACATTACGATTCGATTTTTATGAACATCGATTCAAATGTATACCTACTACGATCCTACGATTTTTTATATAGATTTATTTGAATTCCATCGAGACTTGGAAATGGAATTCGTAGACAAGATAGTACAAAAATTCACCGAAGCCCACCAACGCAAGCTTCACCATCATGTGAACGTCGAGGCCATTCAACTCCTTGAACATACAAATATCATAAGACAATCAATACGGACAAAACCATATGGACTTGTGTAGTGTTAATGCAAGATTAAATTAATTAGTGCCAGTGGCACTGAACTAAAAGACTACGTGATAAAAGTGTATTCGCCTTAATAGATGATAAGACAATTGCTAGTGGGTGAATTCTTAGTATAATTTGTTTATTTATTAGATATAGATATTAGCGAATCGATTCAATAGAAAGGCAAATCGAATAGTGTAGATCAGAAAACAATAAACATTTCGTAATAATGTCATTAAATTTGAACAAAACTCGTATCGCAAAAAATATTTACTTGTAAATAGTTTTGCCCTCGATTTCAGGCGTTAATATGTTTTAACCCTACCCCGGCTAACAAATAGCCGGGTTAAAACCCGATCGCTTGTTCATCACTAAATGCCTTTATTCGCTACTCTCCTGGTCACTGAACGATAACTACAGTAGAAGTGGTTAGTTAGCATCCGACGCGTGCCAACACTAGGTCTCGAAAGACCTACTTGAAGTTAGTCCAACATTTTCGCTTTGTATGGTATGGTTGTGTGTTTCTTTCGTGCAAATTCTCGAAAATCTAAGAAAAATGCCTTATTGTGCTGTTTTGGAGTGCAAAAATGCTAGCCGAACCAAAAATATTACCCGTAGCAGTATTTCATATCATCGGTAAGGCTTATTTTAATAAATTTTCAATTTTCTGTCTATCGACTTGATTCAGATGTTAATCGTTCGTCGTAGTGCAGCTACTGGCCGCGAGATGGCAGCACGTTGAATAAAATTTCAATATAAAAAACCAAACCAAACGTCATAACTTGCAAGAAACCTATTGAACTTTCAACGATATAGCGACTGGGTAAAGTTTAAATTACGTTAACAATCTAGAATTTCTTACATCTTTTTAAATTAGAAACTGTATCCAATCATTGGCAAGATTTCGTAATTTTTATCATTTGTTTGTGTGCGTGTTGGCGACAGCGATTCCGATAGTAATCGAGGCTTGAGGCACATCCATTTTTTTTCCGTGCTCCTGACGCACACTTTTCGCTTCCTCCATTTACAACACTATAATAAGTTTCTACACACACGCTCACCTTAGTTTGGTAAGGACCAAGACAGCAGGTTTCGTATCGCTCCTAAAGGTGGCTCTGGCGCCGAGAGTGGAAGGGTCGGACCAGTGTGAAGTCACGCCTTCTCTCGTGTCCAACCTGTTGACAAAGAAAACAAAATTAGATATACAGATAGATAGAAAAAACTTTATTCATTTCCGCGACAACTTACAAAATTATTATACTAAAACACTTAAACGCCGACACTACCTTAGCTCGAGTTAAAATTATGTTTTCCTGTATTATAAATAAAAAAATTAAAAGTGTTTATTTACGTTTACTTAAACCTAGTTTACAGCAAGTTTGCTGGGGAACTCCATTTAAGCTAAATAATTGCTTGTGCTAGGAGACCCCGCTCTTCCATGTTAGGGTTGTATGTGACCTGGTAAGTTACGACTAGTTAAGTTACAGGATGTATGTAATTAATTAAATTAAAATTGCAAAGAGAATAACATCATGTGTGTGTGTGATCATGTGTGTGTGTGTGTGTGTGTGTGTGTGATCGTGTGTGTGTGTGTGTGTGTGTGTGTGTGTGTGTGTGTGTGTGCGTGTGTGTGTGTGTGTGTGTGTGTGTGAGCGTGAGCGTGAGCGTGAGCGTGTGCGTGCGCGTGCGCGTGCGCGTGCGCGTGCGCGTGCGTGTGTGTGTGTGTGTTTTAGCGTAACTCTACGTGAATTCGCAAAATATGTAGGAGTGCAGTATATCTAATGTAAGATGTCCATAAGGGATTCAGTCTGTTCATAATTTAAAGTCTGCAGCCAGTCATACACAACTTTTTTGCAATCGTGGGTCTTTAAAGGGTAAATCAAGAGATTTTGATTAATTTTCGTATACAGGTAAGATAATAAGATAAGATAAGACGCACGCCTGTTAAATTGTCTACCAGCAAAGGTTGTTTTTACATTATCGTAGGGAATCACAATATATTGAATCGGTTCTATTTATTGCTCGGATCGGTATATTTATTGAGTAGCGTCTTGATATTTTAATTAGTAAAAATACGACGTTCTTTTTTGAAAGTCATTATAGTTCTGTGTACAGAACATTCATTGAATTTTTCAACTCAGTGGCGAGTACCATAGACAATAGAATTTTGATTATCAGAACTAAAGAGAGCGCCTATATGATATGGTTTACGAAATTATAATTGACAGATGAAAGTCCTGAATAGTACTGCCACCTTACCTATTTCTGCCGCCAAGCAGTAATATCAGCATTGCTCCTTCCGGTTTTGAAGAATAAGGGTGCTGGTGAAATTACAGGCACATGGGACTTACTTAGCACGACTTGTTCGTTTGACCATCACTTGATATTATTATAAAAAAAAGTACAAGAGCAGGAAATATTGGTTACGATATTTTAAAAGTCGAAGTTGTACAATAACAATATTATCCTGCCTTCTAAACTAGGGGTTTATCTTAGGAGGCAAGCAACAAAGGCGGAATGATAATTCAACGTAAGATCAATCGGAATATTCATAAAAAACCTCTGGCTATATATATATATATATAAAAGAATCTTTCATCGAAATCAAAAGTATATTAAAATAAAAACTTGATAATTGCAATGATTAAAGCAACATTTCCAACAAGTACATAGAAAAATTCGAAAGTGCTCTGGTTTGTTCTCTGGCTTAGTTGGCAAAGCGTCTGCCACGGTTTGCTAAAAGACGTCGGTTCGAATCCGGCCGGATCGAAAGAATTTTTTCTGCGTGTTCGATCTTTGTTATTAATAATTATAACTAACGGTGGAGCAATAGTTTAGCAGAAGTAGAGCTCCTTGTGAAAGAGATCAGGGAAGCACTGCCACTTTCTGCCGCCAAGCAGTAATGTCAGCATTACTGTGTTCCGGTTTTGAAGGGTAAGGGTGCTGGTGAAATTACAGGCACACGAAACTTGTCAACTTATGTCTCAAGGTGACGCAGTGGCAGTGCCCCTAAGATCTTTGCGATTTAAAGCTCTGAGTGGCACTGTAACTGTTATGGACAGGCGTGTAGCTTACCATCAGGCGCACGACTTGTTTGTCACTAGATATTATATCTATAAAAAAATATTGTCATGGTAGTATAATATCATGATATTATATTGAAATATTTTTTATTTCAAATTAAACTCTGTCTCGGTGGGAGACAGGTGTGGTCATAAGTATGAGTTTTTTTTTTATTTCATTTTCGAATGTCTTTTTATTTCCTTCCATTTTAAGTTGTAATGAATATTGAATGCAACTAATGAATATTTTCAATTACATTTTCTATATACTTAATAAAGAGATAATGACGTCAATGTTCCCCATGTGCTTATACTACACACGCCGGCAAATTTAGCGGAACGCTTGTAAAACCCAATATGCAATGTTTTTTGAAAAACCTTAGCGACTGTGGTTTTTTTTCATTCACTTGTTTTAATTTAACTTTTTAAAATTTAGTTTTAAATTAATTTCGTAAACATTAGTTAGAAAATTATTAAAACAAAGATCGAACACAAAGATCTTATCTATTTTTGCCGCCAAGCAGTAATGTTAATATTACTGCGTTCCGGTTTGGAAGAGTAAGGGTGCTGGTAAAATTACAGGCACATGGGATTTGTCAACTTATGTGTCAGAGTGACGGGCGCAGCGGCATCGCAACTTTTAGCAGCAGGCGTCATTATACAACAGGTGCACGACTTCTTCGTCCCTTTACTTGGTATTATAAAAAAAAACCCCTCGACAAATAAAACCCTAAAAGGATTTGAACTTGCTTCTATATACCAAACTAAGGCAACCACTCTACCAACCGAGCTACAGGTCGAGTCGGTAGACTTTACGAATTTCTCTAATACAAATCTAATGTATTAGATTTTTTCCGGCTTAATCATGGTATTTAAACAACATCATCATCATCGAAAGATCTTTATTCATTACAATTTTACTTAATCAACGTACAAAACTACTACAAATTTTAAAATTTCCAAATCATTTTTGCTTTTTTTATGATACCACAATCACAACACGAACAAGTTGTGCGCTGAGTTGTAAGCGACACGCCTGTCCATAGCAGTTGCACTCAGAGCTTTAAATCGCAAAAGTCTGACAGACGGACACTGTTACTGCTCCCGTCACTCCGAGACATAAGTTGAAAGTTTCATGTACCTGTAATTTCACCAGCACCCTTCCCCTTCAACACCAGAACACAGTAATGTTCACATTACTGTTTGGCGACAGAAATATGTAAGGTGGCAGTACTTTTTTTAGTAGCAGTAGAGCTACTTGCGAAAGATTTCGTTCAGGGCAGTACTGCCAGGCGGCTGGCTTATGCCCGCCAACTACCGCCCTGAGAGTAAAAAACGGGGGCTTTTGTCACCCATAAGATAAGGGTTCACGGGTTGGTTAATGTGCCAAGTATTTTCGGCATGCCACTAACGATGGAAGGGGAATGATGATCCCCAGGGGTGAGTCCGCGGAGGCGGACAACCGCAGATGGGGCAGTGGATCGTAAACCACGTGGTCACAGCCTCGTCTCACGCGGGGTGTGGGAATAACCGGGGGTTTTTAGTGAGTAAGAATTTCAACGTAATGTGACTACCGCGATTTTGAAATAATAGGCACATGGGATTCGTCAACTTATGTCTCAGGGTGATGGGCACAGTGGTAGTGCCCTTCCGATCTTTGCGATTTAAAGCTCTGAATGGCACTACAACTGATGTGGATAGGCGTGTAGCTTACTATTAGGTGCACGACTTATTCGTTCCGTCACTAGATTTATAATGCTATTAAAAAAAACAAACTTCTCTGGACGAACTCTTTCACAAGGAGCTCTACTACTAGCTTACTATTTAAGTTCTTATTTAATATTCTCAGTTTTATTTTGTTCCGCTAAATATGCCGGCGTGTGTATTATATATCTCACAACGTATAATGATAATCTAAATAATCTGTCAGCTATGTCAGCCTTCGTTTAGCTGTCAATTTAGAATTTACTTTTATTTTTCTAATCGTCTTAGAGTCACTCGTGATGAAGAGATTTGGTTTATAAAAACGGATGTCGGGTGTCCGTCATAGTACGTGCATAAGGCTCATTGCAAACGATCGACCATCGATAGAATTACTGTCGATTAGAAGTCGTTTGTGAAAATTGTGCGGTGGTTTACAATATCACAATTAGAATTATTTTTAAACATTTCGTGAGTCCTAAAATGTTAGTTTAAAAAAACTAAATAAGCTATTCAGATCCGAAAAAAGTAGTCTCAATTCCAATATATGGAAGATGATGAGAATCACCACCTTTCGGGTACAACTCTATTAAATCAGTGTGTTAGATTGCACTTGACTGATATTTGATAACAATAGTATTAGTATATATACGGCTATATCCCACGGCTATGCCACACGGAGGTAAAGTACCTTAAGGGTCTATAATACCTCAAATGGCTTTGGTTGAGCCCGCATAACAGTGAAAGTGTTGAATAAATCGCTTTGAAAAAAATACATACTAAAAAATTTCACGATAGAAAAAATACACAAACTTACATCGAAATTTTACAATAAAACCGCTGTTCAATACGTAATTTACGTATACCAATATTTTTTTTTACTATCTGAACTAAACAGAACACGTGTACTATACGATATACAAAATATATAAAATATAAAGGATATATAAAAGGCTTAAATTTCGTTTGTAAAAAAATTAATATGAAATAAAGCCAGCGTCCTGCCTCTCGACCTGAGTGAAAAAAAACCGTATTAATATGGTAAAAATTAGATTTCAAGCTGAGGAAGCATCGACTCTTAAATACTGTACGATAGAAAATTTTACTGAAAGAAAACTCCATTTTCATTTTCAACTGCATTCAAAGATTTTTAAACAATCACCTGTCTGAAACGGCAATCGAACTCACCAAATGTGAAAAAAAAAAACCTGTCATTTTATTATACTGATCGAAAGCCTTAATCATAAGGATTGTTTCCTTTTAAATAACATAGCATCTTAAATACAAGGAAGACCTTGAATGCAGGTTTGCTTACGAAGTTTTCCTTTACCGAAAAACTCGTGGTAAATGTCGAACTAAATTTCGCATTTATATAATAAATAAATAAATAAATAACGCACACACTCAACATAGCCCCGCACTAGGGAAACCCTGTGTCGCGGGTGCCATGGACACACACATAGACAACCACAAATTACACCCAAACTCACGAGAGAAATAAATGTAAGCCGTACAAACATTTCTCCCGGCCCGGGAATCGAAACTGGTACCTCTGCGTGGCAGTCCGGCATGGTAACCGTTCGGCCATGGAGGCAGTATATATGCGTATTTACATTGCGAAAAACAAAGAGGCAAGGCCGGATTCGAAACCAAGACCTTAATTCTATGCTAATACGGCTAAGTCTATTTTTATAATTATGTATTTGTGGCAATAAACAAGCATACACGAAATAGTATTTTTTTACATATTACCATTAATAATCTTTATACAGGTTACTAAAAAAACGGACAACAAAAGTCATTCATCCCCTAGTTTGCAACCCTTAGAGGTGAAAAATTTTATTCAAATTTAAATGGAACCTTTTCTGAGGTACCGTCTTTTTTAACAAAAAAAGTATATTTAAATTTTTATTGACTTGATATTAAATTTTTTTTTTGTGAAATTACTCCACTGAACGTAATTATGTAATACAAAAGATCGAATACTCAGAAAAAATTCCTTCGATCCGGCCAGATTCGAACCGACGTCTTCTAGCATACCGTGTCAGACCAACTAAGCCACGGAAAGAACCAGCGAACCTCACGAATTTTTCCATGTGCTTGTTGTCATATCTTTGTATTTGGTTTTTCAACGACTTTTTAGCCGTAACGCCATCTATGAGAAATCTATGATATTTAATCACCCAGATAGTGTTCGATCTTTGTATTAATAATTATAACAAGTGGAGTAATTTCACATAAAAAAAATATTGAATATCTATTCAATAAAAAAGTAAGTTGACATTCTTGTTTTGTGTGAAACTGGAATTTTACAAGTTCAGCTTTAACTTAAGGGGAGTCACCGGAGGAAAAGCGAGAAAAATTTGTTTGCAAGATCAAATGGTTTAGGTATTTACTATTAAATAACAGTCTTACAAAAAATATACGATACACGTAAGGATATTGTCTAAAATATGTGCTAATGTATTACACGATAGAATGTACTTTTTTTCGATGATATAAAATCCTGAAAACAGGCTAAAATATAAGACTAAAACGAGTTAAGAATAAAATATGTAACATTGTACATAATATCTATGTAAAGATATTTCTCTTTAAGTATTACAGAGAACCTGCTAAATTTTCATTTTCAACTGAAGCCCTGTTTGTAATTAAGTTCACGTTTATCCCAAAATTTGCAAATTGCCCAAAAAGGTTTAACAACACGCCACGCTGCCCGTTGCCTCGCCAGACGCCATCAGGCGCTTGTCAATGTTGGATTATGTGGTCTGTGGTTGGATCTGTGTCAAATTATCTCTGCCTGTTCTTATTTAAATATAATTTACAGCGCCCGGATTGCAGGACGTAAGAGGCGTCCTCACAACTCACCTCCTAAAATGTAGGCTCGCATTGAAATGCCTCGCCTTAACTACTAAGTCAGAGTTGAATGAACGATAACAAAGTTTGTTCTTGAGGTGTTCGAACCGCCGGATTTAATTTGCAACGTCCAGTTCATAACAAAGTTGTTAAATGCCATTTACAATTTGTAGTACTATTTTTGTAATTGGTCGTGAATAAATAGTATTTAATTCTAGATTTCAAAGTTTCAAAAATACCTAAATTCAGCCTAAAATGTAATCCAATCTCGAATAGCTATCCTCCATCAAACTTTAATAAAATTACATTGGAAGGATTTTGAAGCAATAATTGTTGTAAGCCCGATTCATCCTAAAGTTTGCAGAAGTCAAATTGATATTGGCTGTTCCTAAGTTAGTCTAGTTTGTTTTGAAGTTAAACTTTATGCCTAAGTTAGTAATACAGTTTGAATAACTTGTATTTTGATAATGATGTTAGCTTAGTCATAATTTCAAGATAACAAAACCTTAACTTGGAATAATTAAATTAGTATATTTCAGAACTCATCAATAAGCAATACAGTAGTACCACAGAGCAGCAGATTTTAAAATTTTAGAGTGTAATTTCAGAAACTTACTGTTTAAAATCAGACTATAAGTTGGAATATTCAGGTAAGATACAGTAAAAGCTTAAATACTAGAAACGAAAACCAGGATTAAAAAATATGAATAAAATTGGGTCCCCGCGGCAAGGTGCCCAAGATTCTGGCAGCGTTCCCTCTTTGTATTGCTACGCTAATGCGTTGGGCAAGAAAGCTGGCCCTTGGGTTTCCCCGACAGTCTATTAAGTTTTTGGATAAAATTTTGTACAGGTTGTAAAGGCTGTCCGCCGCGTGTGTTCTGCCAGCTCAGGTGCGGAGCTATTTAAATTGTGTTCTGAATATCATAATAAATATGTATAATCTGTGTACAAAGAGCAACGAAAGACTGCCCCGTCATCCGGTTAGCGACCGGAGGGGAGGACCAGATGGTCATTTCCGGGGTTTACGCGTCCCCGCAGTCTTCAAATCGGACACGGGGCAATGCCTCGTTCTCTAGCGGAAAATTTAGAGCTATAACTTAGACCTTTTCAAGGCAAGAGTGGATAGGCATTATTTAGGTGTACTTGGCCCATCGTCGACCTCATCGTCACTTTTCACCAGGTGAGATAGAGGTCATAGATAGAGGATAGAGGTTTCGCCATTTTTCAATATGGCTGCCATTATAGGGGGCAGATAAAATTTTGCTCCATATCGATTGAAAATGGTTTAAATCATAATTTGGAGTAAAAATTTTGTTTTCCGTTAGCGGTCCTACAAGCCTACTTTTTTCGATATAATTTGCTGTTGAAAAAACTTGCTTTAATATGGATAAAAATTGGCACGAAAAATTTCTAGAATTGCTTGACAAAATTTGTGATCAAAACATATTTTTGCAATTTCTAAATATGGCCGTCATCAAAACGAGGTCCAGCAGATGGCGAAGCCCGAAGCGTCCGCACGTCACCGTACGTAGATATTATACGGAGGCTTTATTACGAGTACACGATCTCCCAATTGTTCAAAATGTAAGGCATACTTCCCGACGTAGTGGAAATGGGATACTTAAAGCGTAATTGTATCTCGGCCGTCTCTCTATTGGATTCCGTTTTCTTGAAAGTTATGAAAGAAGAGAAGTAGTTTAGGAGAAAAAATGCCAGACAATTACAACAAATTTCTGGTCTCAAATTAGAGATAACTCTGAGGGATAACCCACAATACTCAGACCAGAACCACCTTAGAAATGGTCGTTTCCTAAATTGGCCCAAATAGGGAATGGAACCCGGAACCTCCTCATCAAGCGCATCACTATTAACCGCTGTGCCACCGTAGAGCATAAGCGCACACCTTAGTCTAAACCTGACCACGCGCCGCAGGCCGAGCCCGACCCCACAGGTATAAGCCTCGTGTTATTATAATGTCATCGGATTTTCATAGTGTACCATTATAATTGTAAGTCAATGTAGTGTACCAAATTTTGTAGTCGATCGGATAAGTGAAAAACAATATGTATCATAATAAATTATATTGTTAATTAAATTTCCATTGAATTGATATTCAATTATTTTTTTGTGAAATTACTCCACTAGTTTGTTATAATAATTAATACAAAGATCGAATACTTACAAAAAATTCTTTCGATCTGTAGCCAGAGCAGGTAGCTGTAAAGTTACCTAACTGGGTGACAAAATACTTTCAGAATTCTCATACATGGCGCTGCGGCTAAAAAGTCGTTGAAAACCAAAGATCCGGCAACAAGCACATAGAAAAATTCGTGAAGTCCGCTGGTTCGTTCTTCGCATAGCGTCTGGCACAGTTTGTCGTCGACGTCGGTTCGAATCCGGCCGGATCGAAGGAATTTTTTCTAAGTGTTCGACCTTTGTATTAATAATTATGTTGCCAATGTTACGATTTGGATAATAGGAAAAACTTTGATTGTTTAGTAGCAGTAGAGCTCTTTGTGATAGAGTTCGTCCAGGGAAGTACTGCCAACTTATCTATTTCTGCCGCCTGAAGGATAAGAGTGCCAATGAAATTGCAGGCACAAAGGACTTGTCAATGGCAATGTCTCAGAGTTTTATGAATGAAAGCACTGAGTGGCATTGTAACTGTTATGGACAGGCGTGTCGCTTACCAACAGGCGCACTACTGGTTTGTACCGTCACTTGGAAACAAAAAAGCCATATATGTTTAGAAAAAATACTGAGTCATATCACATTTCGGAGGCGTTATTAATTTAACACCTGTATTTAAAATCATTCGTCTGTGGTGAACCTAAATCAGTTGTCGGTACGTTTGTAACCCTATATGGCGGCGTGTTGACGAATGAATAGTCGGTTAACTGGTTGACTGCTTATTTTAACTGTTAATTTATGTTTATGCTGCTTTAAAGTTTCGATAAGTGCTTTTTAAATGGTGTAATTGAGCTCGTTAGAGGAAAATAAGATATTTAGAAAGAAAGAAAGAAAGAAAACTATTTATTGCACAAGCACAGACACGCATATAAACAAAACAACAGAGGAACAATATATAATAATAATAACAATTAAAAATGAATTATTTTTAGGCCCTGGGAGAAGTAAAAGAGTCTAAAATAAATAATGATACAATAATAATAATAATAGAAGAATTAAAAAAAATAATAAACAATTGATAATGCAGTAGGTACCTAATTCACCGTCAAGCGTGTCGCGCCTGGTGCTCAGCTCTAGCTACGAAAAGGCTTTTTTTTAAACCGTTTCGTGATTTTCAGTAAGCCCGGGCGAGTGAGCCACTGACAACAATACATAACTCACCAATAAATAAATAAATGAACAGATAAGAAAACCGACACAATAGGCAGTGTACATTCAACTACTTACACATGTGAAATACTTGTATGTAAGTAACAGTATATCAATAAAATAAACTTAAATTCTAACATTTATGTACAAATTTGATAATATAATTTGATAATATTTAGAACTGGATAACTTATTGGAAGCTATTCATATGATACTGAGCTTGTTACGCTTTAAAAGTCGATATTACATCAGTTCGAAATCAAAGATTTCCCATACTAATACGGTTGATTTTGCTTGGGTCAAGCGGCCGGTACACTACCTTTATTTCAGATTTTATTTTTTCACAAACGAAATTATAGCCATTTGTATGTACGTGTTCTATTTATTTCAGTTTTTTGAACCTATCTCCACTAACTTTAATCTCTATAAGCTACTTGTTGTGCGTTATGGTATATAAAAAGAATGAATATAAAAGCTTTTATACCGACAAAAATATCGCAATACAATTTGTAACACATTTTGTTATTTGGACAACAAACATTTTTATTACTGTGGAAACAATGAAATGGCGAACCGTTTTTGTCTTTATGGACAAACTTTTTTACAGGTTTACTTTTCAATTTGTTCTGTATAGTTGGCCGCGGTGTAAGTACAGTATACAGTACTTCCAACCTCGTTGTATTTTTCTCGGGAAAAAACACGGAGAGTGTACGATTGAATTACACGATCTAATTCCGCCTTCCCCTTTCTATCATCGAGGGACTAGACGTGGATTGCAACCTTATATTGTGGATATTCCAAAGATTTGCACGAAACGTTACGCTTCCACATTTATATGGCGAACGGCTATGGAATGCTGCCTGCAGACTTGTTCCCTGAACGTTATATCTTGGACATTTTCAAGGCGACAGTAAATAGGCATTATTTAGGTATGCATGCTCCATCGTCGACCTCATCGTCACTTTCCATCAAGTGAGATGGAAATCAAATGCGCACTTACATTTGTTACAAAAAAAAATCGAGACTCCGTGCGGTCTCGAAAATCTTTTTGTAAAATAGATTTTTATAACTTTAGGCGAGGCATTTAGGCAGTCATATGATAGTTTAATTAAGTTCTTTATCAACTCAGAGCATGTCGCGTGTCTTTGCAAAGCATTGCCACTCAGAGCTTTAAATCGCAAAGATCCGAGGGGTACTGCCACTGTACTTGTCACCCTAAGACATGAGTATATAGTACGTGTCATTTCACCAGCATCCTTATCCTTCAGCGGCAGAAAAAAGTAGGTAAGGTAATACATCCCTGGACGAAGTCTGGATGGGTGTGTCACTTACCACCAGGTGCACGACTTCTTCGTCCCGTCACTTGGTATGATACAAAAAAATCTCCTTCACAAGGAGCACCATCCCTCTATTTTCACTACATCTTCTACGCCGCATCGCTCTCATACCACACTGTTCCGTAATTTATGCCTCAGAGTCTCGATTCAGCAGTCAGCTACACTGGTCAAAGCTCTAATTTCCATTGCATTGAGTTTACTTTCGTGAGTGCTTTCTGCTAAACCCAACATATAAATAAGAAATAAATAAATTGTTAACTGCTGACGATGTTTATACTGTTTATACCATAAGTTTCTTACGTTTTATTGTCTCATAAAGAGAAACTTTATCGCCATATTTTATTCTGACGTTGGATAGTTTAAGGCAGTTGGAAACATGACGTTTGACTGGTAAAAGACAAAAGTAAATAACTTTGTATATACAAAATTACTGCCCAAGTAAGTTTGATATTAATTTGGAAGTATATATATATAATGTGTGTATGTACTATAGTGGCAACTTTTGTATATATCTATGGTGGCAACCTTACTTCTGAGTTGGTTACCCACGGGATAGGCTAAGCCTAGTGTAGGAGCCAATACAAAACGTGCCGGAATAATGTAATCAATAAAATAATTTATAATATGTTTATAGTATTCTCAACTATAAACCACATTAATAATCTAGTGGCAGTAGAGCTTCCTCGTGAAAGAGAACTTGAAAAAAGAAAGAAAGAAAGGTGGTAGTACTTCCCTGGACGAACGTCCAGGGAAGTACTGCCACCTTACCTGTTTCTGCCGCCAAGCAGATTACTGTTCCGGGTTTGAAGGCTACTGGTAAAACTACAGGCACAAGGGAATTGTCAACAAATGTCTTAAGGTGACGGGCACAGTGGCAGTGCCCCTCAGATCTTTGCGATTTAAAGCTCTGAGTGGCACTGCAACTGTTACGGACAGGCGTTTTGCTTACCATCACTTGACATTATAACAAAAAAATACTGTTTGTACACATCTATCATAAGGGTTAAATTATAAATAGTAATCTTAGAAGTAATATACATATAACGTTATTACTTAAATGTAATACTAATTTTACAGTTAATATTATAAAATAATATAATGCATTTTATACTGAGTACCTTTCAATTACTATCATGCCATAAAGGGCTCATTATATACCTAAGCTATTTATATATAAAGAAAACATTATTTTGGACTTATAGCTTCAGCCAAAGCGTCCAACAACACATAAACTTAAAGATAATGTACAATTTAAATATAACATATAAGATACAAAATAATACTTAAATACTAAACAAAGAAAGAAAAAAAGATAAACACACACAACTTTACACAATTAACTGCAATCTAGCTCTAATCTTAAATTTACAAAGCGACAAGGCCGCTGAGAGGGCACGCCCCTTGTCGGCAAACTCGTTGATTAAAAAATACACAAATGCGAAATGAAATAATTATAAATATAAAAATGAAAAAAAAAATACAAATAATTAGAAAATTAACAGTTCATTAAATAATACTGTTATAATTAAGTTACATATCAAGTCATTCTCCATCAAGGATCTTCTTAAGTTGATAACAAATGTACAAAAATATGTCAAGATAAAAATTAGAATAAAATAGAAAGAACTCACTATCGTTACATTTTTAGGTCTATCAGCTGGCGCCTAAATGTTTAGTCAGATGGTCTAAGTCTGAGAGTAGCGGGTAAACGCTCATAGGACCGTAATCGTAGGACCGATGACACGCGGGTAGTTCTCTGAAAGTGCCATCCGTCACCGCCAGTAACATCTAGTGAGAGATTTTTGAGAAACGTCACCGCAGCTGGTATCTTTAGAGACGCTCAATTGACTTAGATGTCGTTTTTTGATCAAATGTATTATTGAGATTTTTTTATCTCCACTAGTTTTTTATAATTATTAATACAAAGATCGAACACTCAGAAAAAATTCCTTCGATCCGGTCGGATTCGAACCGACGTCTTCTTGCATACCGTGCCAGACGCTATACCAACTAAGCGACGGAACGAACCAACGGACCTCACGAATTTTTCTATGTGCTATTATACATATATTTGTATTAATAATTATAACAAACTAGTGGAGTAATTTAACAAAAAAAAATTGAATATCAATTCAATAAAAATTTAATCCACTAGTTTGGTTATGATTATTATAACTAGCTCCCCACTTTTCTGTCCGGGTTCAAAAAGAAGAGGCAAGAATAAGAACCAAAATGACAGACGTCAAATATTGCCATAACAAATTCTAACCCTAAGGAAATTTAGTACACATTAACTCATGTGACTGGAGTTAGATCTACCCGATTTGGAGCTCAGTTAAGAAATTTCATTGGTAACTATTTAGCTGTAGGTGCCATGCCTAATCGTATTTATTGAACGGCACAAATCTCATTAATGTTATCTGCAATTTAACGCTTCAACGCCATATTGCACCACCTCGGCTCAACATTGAGTATGTATTATAACACATTATATTAATTAGTAATATAATGCTGGTAAAATTACAGGCACACGGGACTTGTCAACGTGTCAGGGTGTGCCCGTCAGATCTTTGTGATTTAAATATTTGAATGGAACTGCAAATGTTATTTACAGGCGTGTCGCTTACCACCAGGCGCATGACGTCCTGGCACTTAGTACAGTGCAAATAATATTAAGGTAAACAAAAGACATTATAATCAAACAAAAAAAATATTTCAGGCATTGTCCATATCACGTTAGTTACAGAAAACTTAAAGCCTATGTTAATAAAAGAAGGTGGTGAGGAAAAAAAAATTTAGTAATAAATAAGAATACTCTCGATTACGTAGCATAATAATAAGATATTAATAAGGTATTAATAAGGTATTAATTTATTGGTGTATATAAATACATATCATTTTAAGTAAATATTTAGGTGTGCACGCTTCATCGTTGACTTCACCGTCAGTTTCCATTAGGTGACATGGAAGTCAAATGCGCATTTCTTAATGAGAAAAAAAATCTATTACCCAGGCGGGCGGTAGGTGTATATTTCATTAATAGAAATAAAGCATAACTATCCGAAGAGTGCGATCTAGGCGATGCTTACCACTTATAAAGTATGTATTTTTTATTGCACCAAATAAATACAAGACAATTTTTTCTTTTTTTTTATTATATCAAGTGAAGGGACGAACAAGTCGTGCGCCTGATGGTAAGCTACACGCCTGTCCATAACAGTTGCACTCAGAGCTTTAAATAGCAAAGATCTGGGGGGCACTGCTGATGCGCCCGTCACCCTGTGTCATAAGTTGACAAGTCCCATGTGGCTACAATTTCACTAGCACATTTACATATAACGTTACTGCTTGGCGGGAGAAATAGACATAAGGTCGCAATACTTCCCTGGACGAACTGTTTCTAAGTATTAGTTTAACACAAAGTGACAGCGCGATAGTTTCCATTTTTAAATAGAACAAAAAAGTTTATAAGGAAATATATGAAATAAAAACAAAGTCCACGTAACACTAATGGTTTAAGTTAAATACGGTGAATAAGTTGAAGCCATTAAGTGGGTATTAAGTGATCTGACGTCGCTTCGTGTCGGCTTCGAGACATCAAAGAGGTCAATATTAAATAACTTCAAGATTGGTTCAGTTGTAAGTAAAGTGATCAGTAAGATGACTTTAACTAGTGTTCTAATAGACTTCGGGGACACTGCTTAGAACAATTCAAAACCGGGACTTCCTTTAGTATCCTTAGGGGTCGATACTACCTTAGTTCGAATTTAAGTTTTTCCCATTTGAATACGATTAATTTTGCTAAGGTCGAGCGGCAGGGGCACAGGCTTATATTATATTATATATTATATAATATACATATATTATATATTATATTATATTATATTATATTTCTGAATTTATTTTACAAACGAAATTAAAGCCATTTGAAAAAATATCGTATACGTATTCTATTCAGTTCAGTTGATAAAAAAAAATCATTGGTATATGTAAAGTACCTACTGAAAACTTAATTTCGACGTTAGTTTGTGTTTTTTTTCTATCGTGAAAATTTTTGGGAATCTTGTTTTCACACCGTATAATAATCTGTGTAGATCCTCAATTTTACTATATATTTTTTCCAAAGTTTTTCCAAAGTGAAATTGTTGAATCAATCGATTCAACAATTTCACTGTTATGCGTAATCAACCCAAGCCATTTCAGGCTGTATAGACACTGAGTACGCGCTCTCATTATGTCGTGTCGACAAATAGTCGTGCAGTTTAGAGTGTCGTGGCTTTTATATTTAAATGGAGTTGTTCACACATAGAACAACACTATTAACTGTCGTTCACGACTTTTTCGACGTTACGACGACAGACTGTCGTGACAATGGGAAGAGCTAAAACGACTGTCGTCGGACAATAAATAAAACGTCACGATAAAAATGTGACGACAGATAATCGCAGCTTCAAACGATTCTGTCGCGCAAATAACAAGGTGGCTGCCGTAAAACGATAAATTGTCGTCTCGATCTAGTGGGAACAGCTAAACACGACAGTCGTTCAACGATAAAATAAACGTTACGACATAATGGGGACGCACCCTAAAGGCTAATCACTAGGACACCGAGGCAAATTCTGTTTATCGAGAGCTTAGAAATAGAATTTCACCCTGTGTAGGCAAAAATGTTACAATCTAGAACAATCAGCCACGTTGACCTACTTTTTTAACGGCAATTTTGCGATCACCGCTCTGGGTCTTGGTTGGTGTCCATTGAAAACCAACGAAGCGACGCTGCCAGCATAATGAGAACTCTTGAGTCAAGTAGGTATAACACAAGTATGGATAAGTTTCTTCGTTTCAATACAATATATAGATAAAACCTAGCTGATGTTAAGGTTGCAAGACTTTTTCAAGACTCAATCTTTTTAAAGTACTTTAAAAAAGGAGGAGGTTCAAAATTCTGTTGTGTGTTCACAGAATGTATTTCTTTTTGTATCAAAAATAAAAAAATTAAATAAATTTACACTTGAAATAGTTACTTGTTATGCAAGGCTGCAAAGTCGCTGTTTAACGCGAGTGCTCGTATTGAAGTCTTGAGATTGAACCATGAGCGAAGCGAAAAAAGAATTCTGAGCGTAGCGAGGGTTTTAAAAACGCGAGACGCAAAACAAATTTGCTGCCGAGCGAAACACACAACTTTTCACCTCACTATGGCAAGGGAAATAGTAGATGGAAGAAAAACAGTTGAACTATAACACATTGGTTTTATTTATTCATACATCAAAAATTAGATATCGTTGTTAATTTAATGTCAACAATAATAAGAATAAAATATACCAACGGATTTATATTACATAAATAATGTAGTCGCGTAGTTGAAACTTGTTAGGTCCTTCGTCAAGTTCAAATTTCAAAATTCTTTTCCACGCTAGCGTGGAAAAGCGCGCAGATTTCTAATGAGAAAAAAAGCCTTTTTCTAGCTAAAAAAGAAGTGAAAATATAATTTTTTAAGCCACTGCTCATTCACTTCCCTGGGACAAACGAACAAGCAACTCTAGTGGTTGCTTTTTTAAATAAACTTAAATACACTTTGAATCAAATTTGTGTGGAATCTAGATCCATGTTGTCTTTTCATACATCTTTATCTAACACGTAGTCTTAAATTTTGTAATATCACTTTTTAATTAACATAATTTTTATGTGCATGTTGCGCGATTGTTCCGGCATTCTTCAGAAATCATATTTGAAGTTCATTATGTTAAAAACTCTAATATCAAAGGATTTTACTTACTAATGTACGGAACTGTGCCCTTATTATGTATTCTATTACAATATAATAACACAAATAATCTCAGTACAGAGTACTAAAAAAAACGACCTCAAAGGTACGTAATTATATATAATTAGCAAAATTGAAATCGGTTCCCGGAAAGTGCGCAAACCCGGATTCATCCCCTAGTTCGCCACTATACGGGCTTTGATACAGAATATAATAAAAATCGATTCTCACTACTCAAAGTATATTGAGAGAAAAACGCCTGGAATTGGAGAATAGCAAAATCAACCATTAAAATAATTGCTCCTTATAATAAAATTTAGACGCTTTTGTAAAAATGAATTTTCATGTATGAACAGCTACCCTTAGAGGTGGATGATTTTCTTCAAAATTAAATGGGACCACTATGCAAGTACCCTCTTTCCAACAAAAAAAGAATCATGAAAATCGTTTTACAAATACCGGAGTTATTGCGTAACATACATAAAAAAACAGTCGAATTGAGAATAAAAAAATTATAATAATAAAAACTTTATTGCCAAAAGATACAAATCCAGTACATAGTTGTGCCCAGCTCCCAAACTAGGATCCCCTGTACTATGGGTAGCTAGGTCTTTCGTCCGAATCATTACTGCCTTAAATAATTTAGAATTATGAAGCAAATTTACAAAAATATTATAGTAATAATTACCTAAAACTTATATAAAGAAAAACAGTCCCTCGAAAAAGAATCTCGTCCTTTTTTTGAAGTCAGTTAAAAAGGCACGACTCAATTCAATTATGCCATTTAGTTCTATTCATGAGTCAAGTATTAATCACATTTAACTCAGTTATGCCCTTTATGTGCAGTTAATTTTTTTTTCCACTACGTCAAAAGTGAAAATTAAGGTATTTTTAGAAATGGCTGTTCAAAATACAATGAAAGTTTCTGTATAAAATATGTGGTATGTAGGTATTATACTTTAACTATTCTTTTCATCAGAAAAACCTAAATATATTTAAACATATTTATTATCTACGAATTTAGAATTTGCTGCTTGTGCCTTTCTTTCTTCCGGATGCA
>NW_020653993.1:1515821-1515918 GCF_003589595.1 Hyposmocoma kahamanoa
TGTACCGTATTATTATTTACACTGTACAAAATCTGTAATAAGACTGACATACAGCAATTAGTAAGTGGAAGCGAAAGGGAAGTGACGTTGTAATAGG
>NW_020653993.1:1516018-1527484 GCF_003589595.1 Hyposmocoma kahamanoa
GGATTTAAATCGCGTAGGTATATTTGTTTTTTTAAACAAACCCTTTTCTATCCAGGATGCTGCGAGAAGCCATTGAAACTAAAAAAACATCCTAATTTCAACAGAGAAGATGGTTTCTCCGTACCACGGGATCCAGTATTTCCTCTGATGAAAAATCCCGAACAGACATAAGACTGCAGTGCTAATTAATGTTTTAATTTATTCTAATTTTAATTATTTAAAATAAATTTAACTTAATAAAAAATTCATATTGTTATAATAAAATAATTCGTAAAACGTAATATACAGCGTAAATTGGAATGTTTCTTTGTAAAATTAAAAAGAACGTATTTCATTTATAACTTTTGTAACTATACTAAAAAAATAGGGTGGTTTGCATCAATATTAGACATAACTGGTTGATGACTGTGCTACCTCAGTCAACTGTGACCATGGGACCTGTAACGGGCCCGAAACATTAGGTTTGTTTGAAACAACAAATATACGCGATTTAAATCAGGAAAAATAGTTTCATTTCCTATGTGTAACAGTAGCGAAAACCTAAGAACTCGATAAGTAGATCATGTCAAATTAAAATGAGCATCATCACCAATCCGTTTATACGTTGTTTTGTAATACCTAGTGAGGGAAGAACATGTCGTGCGTCTGGTGGTAAACTGTAGTGTCACTCAATCGCACAGGTTTGAGGTACATTGTCACTGTGCCCGTCACGCTGAGATATAAGTTGACAAGTCCCAGGTGCATGTAAATTCACCAGCACCCTTACCCTTCAACACCGGAACACAGATATGCTCACGTTACTGCTTGGCGGCAGAAATAGGTATGATACGTCCCACTGCTCGGCACGTGTCTCCTGTCAGGCGAGGGTTTAGGTCATAGTCCGTCGTGGGTTGTTTTTTTTTTAAACTAAGTGATGGAACAAACAAGTTGCGCGGCTGATGACAAGTGACACGCCTGTCCACAACAGTTGCAATACCACTCAGAGCTTTAAATAACAAAGATCTGAGGGGCAATTGTACTATGCCCGCCACCCTGAGACTTAAGTTAACAAGTCCCATGTGCCTGTAATTTCACCAACTTCCTTACCCTTCAAAACTAGAATACTGAACATTACTGCTTGGCGGCAGATATAATGGTTAGACTGCCACGCAGAGGTCCCAGGTTCGATATCCGGGCCGGGAGAAATATTTGTATGGCCTACATTTATTTATCTCGTGAGCTTGCGTGTAATTTGTGGTTGTCGTAATTTGTGGTTGTCAATGTGTGTGTCCATGGCACCCGCGACACAGGGTTATCCCTCGTGCGGGGCTATGTTGAGTGTGTGCCTTATTATTATTAAATACACCGTGAATTGCATCAGCCAGTATAAGTATTTCTCCAAGAAAAGTAAGCAGAGGCTACGGAGACCGTAGGCCTGTAATTTTTATTTTTTGTTTATGGAACAGTAAGATTTTTCCTCTATTGTGAGCTTCTAGTAGCAATTGAGCTCCTAGT
The DNA here is from genome assembly GCF_003589595.1 of Hyposmocoma kahamanoa. NCBI lineage: Eukaryota > Metazoa > Arthropoda > Insecta > Lepidoptera > Cosmopterigidae > Hyposmocoma > Hyposmocoma kahamanoa. Next base: position 1,517,513 of record NW_020653993.1, read on the forward strand.
GAAGGTTATCCAAGTAGTACTGTGAGTTTTACTGCGCTGTGTGTTTGTATGCGTTATAAAAAAAAACGCACAGTTCCGAATCGGAGGTACGAGTCAGGACTCGAACTCACGGTCTTTGCTTGAGAGGTCAAATCTTTAGCGCCCAGTTACACGAGGAGAAAGTTTTCGCAGTTCAAGCCAGGCTCACCCGCGTGCTCGGAACGCTCATTTAAGTTAAAACGTAAAAGGTAAATAAATAGAGCGTGTTTTGCCATGACAGTTAGACGCACGCGGTCGCTGCGCGGCGGCTACGCGGGCCCCGCTCGGCGACCGCAAGGGGACGTGCGCGTCGAATAAATGCGCTCTTAGGCTACCACCCGCCCGTTTACGGCCACGACTACACATTGTTCTTGAAACACAAAATATATTATACGCCTCCTATAGTCTTTACTTCTGTAATAAGTCAAGTAGTAAAAGTCACGTTTTAGTTATGCTCTTCGTATGCTAAAATATGCTTTACATATTAAAAAGCAGTAATGTATCGAAAAATTTATTGATTTAAAAAAGAAAATACGGATTTAAAAAAAGGGCTAATGTATTTTATATAATGAAAGTTTTTGTATAAAATATTTTGTGTGTATTTAACCGACTTCAAAGAAAAGGAGGCGATTGTCAATACTGTATTTGTGAACCGATTTTAATTATCCTTTTTTTGTTGGAAAGAGGGTACCACAGTGTTGGTCTCATTTAAATTTAAAATATTCTTTAAATATAATTTAAAGGTAGCAAATTTGGGGATAAACTACTTTCCGTAAACCGTTTTCAATTAAACTTGGCAAACAGATATAATTTCACAAACTTTTGAAGTTGTTTTATTTTTTTATAAAAACGGTATTATTAACATAAAAAACAACTTAATATCAAAAACATATTTTAATTATTTTTTTCTTATCTGAAATTTCGATTTGCGGCTTGTACTTATTGTAGCGAACTGTATCAACGGGTTCGGGTGGGTACTAACCATAGATATGAAAAAAAAGGGGAGATATGTAATGACGCTATGTAAGATCGGGTGCCGATGTCACCACTTTTTAGCTTGTGTGCAATTCAAACTTTACGCTCTATTGTCTACTACCATAACTCAAATATTTTGATTGGGTAGGGCTTAAAACGTGAAAACGACGTAACACAATTTTAAAATTTAACAAAATTAAACTTACAGTCACTTTGAGTTGTGTTAAAGTTACTCGAAATAAAATGTTTAGTAATAATAATAATAATAATAAAATAAAAGAAATCAATTTAACGTGAATGCTTTTCGCTTCGATATTTTAGGGACTTTAATTAGAAAAGTCATAGTAAAAAATTCAAACATTTCAGTAAAAATTTATTGTCGATAAACATCAGTCATCGTAAATGAACATCACTATATTTGAGACTAGAAATTTCTATGGAGACAAAAAGAAAACATTGAATAATGTTATCTCACTGGTTTTAAAATATTTGTTTTTACTCCAATGTTTATAAGGTGTATCGTTGCAACTTGGCATTTTCACGTTTTGCGAGAGATCTTATCGTATGTACAACGATCGCCATGTCACTGTGGCGATGTTTGTAGGCGAGTCACTTCGGTATGATCATTTTGATCATATCGAGGCGACACGAACCACGCCCCCATACCAAATCTCCCCTTTTTTATATCTATGGTACTAACAAAGAGTCAGTAAGACCAAAGCTTTAAAGTTAATTAATTTATTAAAACACGTACAGCTATCAATCCAAAACAGAAAACAATAGTCAAGAAAAGGTACCAAAAACAATCACATTTAAATTTAGAATTGAAATATAAAACTAAAACTTAAAAAGACTATAAAGTATACACAAAAGAGATTTGTAGCGACTGTAGTGATTCGCTACACTTATCTTTCTCCTGAGGGCAGAATAATTGTCTTGAGCACCATGTTTCTTGCAAATAAATTCATTTGATTTGAAACTATAAAACGTACCAATGAAGGTTCAAATTTACAGAATAGGTACGAAATGCAATTTATATTCCAAATTCAATGTTACCTTACCTCCTTACTCTTAACAAGGTAGAAAATGAGTCCTTAACTAAATTCTCGTTCACATGATTATGCTTGAAAACAAGATACTTTAATGGCAGTACGCGAACGTCTCATTTATGTGTAGGAAACTTGGATTTTGAGGCCAGGAAAACAATCTTAAACTCTTTAGACACGTGTGCCGATCGTAAAATTTTCAGTAGTAACGATGGCGTTTGATGGTTTCGCGACAGGCGGGGGCGGGAATGGTAGACGTGAAAACAGAAAGTTATTAAAAAAAAAATGTTTTTTTCGGATCTAATAATAATAGTAATATAACAATAAATAAATAAATAACGCGGACATGGATTGGGAACTAGGGTTGTTGTTAATGCAGATTTTTTTGTACACATCACCGGATTTAGATGCAGATGCTGATTTTATGTGTAAAAAAAAAACTCGAAAAATATACATGCTCACTGAGTCTGTCTACATGAAAAAGCTTTCTATTTTTTTGATATTGTAATAAAATATTATTTCAATAATGTTGTGACATTTATAATATTAACGAAAGTATCAATCTGCATGAAAACAGTCAGTCTGCTTAGCTTAATGCAGTTTTATCAAAGTTATATTTTAAAAACAACAGTAGGGCTAGCACGAACAAACGCGACTTGCGCGTTATCTCCATGCGAGAATAGCATTATCTCGCGCTTTATCGCGCTCTCGCGTTAGTCGCGTCCTGTCGTGCCAGCCCTACATGTGAGTTCACGCTGCTTTTTCAGCTAACATTCCGTCTTTGGAAGGTTTGTTTGTCCGCGCGCGCGTTTTAGGTCATATCACGACTCAAACATCCGCATTGAATATCAGCATCAATGAATGCACCGAAAAGCACAATGTACATTTCAAATTAAATTAATATATATGTACGTATATTTGCTTGGTCACGTGAGCATGGGCCCTGCAAAGAGCCTCAAACGATAGTTTGATTGAAAAAAAAAAAACGAGATTTATAATCGAATATAACAGAAACATATCTGCCAGTCTTCAGGTAGCTGTGAAAACACTTGGCTGAGTGAAGAAATTTTCATAATTTGTCACACGTGCACACGTCATCGTAGATTTTTATGATCATTCTCCGATATGCAGGTTTTATCATGTTATCCTTCAGATCCCCTAAACCGAGGATCCGTTTTATTTTATATTATTTTCTATTCCCATCGGATCCCCTATGCAGGGGATACAACAATAAATATTAATATTTTACCTCCACCTAATATTACTTGCAAACTTATTCTTTACAGGTACTGTAGTACAGTCAACAAGAAAATGTATATCAACATGTCATATGTTGATACACATGTACATTAACATGTGTATCAACATATTACAGATAAGTAATAAAAATCTCTCAAGTCTGTGATAATTAACACATTAAACTTAGATTTTAAATATTAGCTTAAGACTGATTTTGTTATTTTTGATTTGCAACATGTCAACATTAATGATTTGTCACAAAAAAAATTGTTTGTCTGTGATAAATTGATGATTATAACATATGATATTGAGTAACAATAAATTTTCTAAAATATTTGATTTTCAGACTTCTTTTTCTCTTGACTGCACTTACCTTACAAATACAATGAGGGGGTCCGTTGGGAGTAGTATAATATAGAGGGGATCCTTTCGGAATTTTAAATTAGCGGTGGATCAGAGTTTTAGTGGATCAGATGGGAATAATCCTTTCCTTCACCGTCTATACTGATTATATCAAGGTAATTCAACTACAAATCTATAACTTTAATTTCTGAATTACGTACATTTATGAATATTTAGTGGCAATACCTCTCGATAATGGTGAGGAAAAAAAAAGAAACATGTCAAGTTCCTAACCTGCATTGGTTACTAAAAATTCCCTTTACATGAGCCACGTGTAGAGCTGGGAGATGCGTAATTTTCGGTTTTTACGTTTACGATTTTTGCACACGATTCAAATGAGTGTGTCAAAAAAAAAAAGGCTCAATGTTATAGATTCTAAGACTTTCGTGGTTATTCACTGAATTATCACTGATTACAGGTTTCGTTTTTTCAGAACCCATGTAGGGCTCTGTTTATTTTCCCGATATTTCGGAACGGTTACACGCTCCATGATCACGGGTTGAGTCAATCGATTGATTTGGCGCGTATAATCGTCATATACTTTCAAGTATATACGTGCAAGGAATGGTTGCTTAATCAATAGAAGACATCATACTGATGGACGAAGGTGATGTAGGCTCTGTTACGTCATTAGAAATAATAAAAGTAAAATTATAATTGGAATTAAAAATGTACTAACTCTATATTCTTCTAAATTCCATTCTCTGCTTGTATTATTGTACACAGTGAAATACTCTTTGCTGCTAGGAGTGAGGTACCCTCCTGTTTATACAATATATAAACGATAAGATACCCGTCTCTTTATGTTACGACGTCTTCAGCGGCGAATACTGCCAGCCTACTAAGTGAAGCCTGAAAACCAGCAAATTGCTCAGGTTTTTTCCGTTTCTTCGAAATACATTTAAGCATTGTCATATCTTAAATATTGTTGTATGTTTTCTGTTGAAGAATAAAGTCTTTTTATTTTATTTTATTTTTATTTTATTACCGTTCCAAAATATCGGTATGAGTTAATTTTATTATCCTGATATTTTAGAATGGTTACAAGCTCCATAGTTACGGGTTATGGGTTAAGTCAACCGAGTGGAGGGGACAGTTCCGAAATATAGAGAAAATAATCATTACTCATAACGTGGTAAGAAACTTGTAATTAGTGATAGTTATTTAGACTCAGTACTGCACACTCCTTTAAAGGAATGGAATCTGGGTATCCTGCATGCAAAGCAGGTATTCTCCCTAGTAAACTAACTATAACTGTTTATAGCAGATACGGGGTGCCATTATTCATCGCTAATCTCTAATTTAGGAGCCCATAACTAAAGTTATGTAAATTTATATAAAGCCAACGTAGAGAACACGAGAAAATTTTTAATTCATTTTAAAACTATAGCGAGCAGAGAGGCAGTGGGATTGCTAGGTTAACTTCAAATGTTCATACGAACACATATTCTAAAGTTGTCTTTGACTCTAGTTCAACGTTAACTTTCTAGAGTAAAACTGATTCTTAAACAAAAATCTGACAAGGTTATGGATTATACATTACTGATGTAATTTAATAATAGGCTATGAACGAAGTTTTCAATACATTTCAACCGAGGAGACTGCTGAGATCCCTGGAGGAGCTTGGGTGGCGCGACTTGACGTCGAGTTGCGGACACCAGCCCGTTACACCAAGTACCAAATACATGTCAACGCTCAATCCTGGCTTAGTTATTTTATACATATTAAGTTATTTAGGAACTTTTTTACCATGTATAAGGCAGTTCCATCATAAAGTAAACTGTAGTTTACTTCTCTGCGGGGCGATGTTGGATTGTCTTTTTGCCGGTTTCGTATGGGGATTGGCCCAATATATAATAATAAAGAATTCTTTTGTTTGAGTCATATAATTAGTAAGGTTGTATCAGGCATTTGGATATCGATTTTAGACTTAGTACCAGTAGAGCTCCCTGTGAAAGAGTTCGTCTACGGTAGTACTGCCACCTTACCTATTTCTGCCGCCAAGCAGTTAATGTCAGCATTACTGTGTTCCGGTTTTTGAAGGGTAAGGGTCCTGGTGAAATTTCAGGCACATGAGACTTGTCAACTTATGTCTCAAGGTGAACGGGAGGAAGTGGCAGTGCCCCTCAGATCTTTGCAATTTGAAGCTCTGAGTGGCACTGTAACTGTTATGGACAGGCATGTAGCTTACTATGAGGCGCACGACTTGTTCATCCCGTCACTTGATGTTATAAAAAAAGACTCTCGCCTCTCCTATGACCTAAAAGATTTTTAAATAGGAGACGCGGTATTCCCCGACAATGACACAGTCTACCGCGATCAGGGGCAAAGGTTCAAGAACCGGCGAATAATACGTGCCGTATCGAGCAGAACCTCTTTCTGCATTTGTGCTGGAAGCGACACGCCACAGAAAGTTGCTAGCGAGAGTAACTAGAAAATAATCCGTCGGACAAAACAATTGGGTTTATTTTAATGGAGGCTACATCCCACATGTCGGTGATCTCGTGCGCCAGATCGATATACATCCAAAGTTTCTCGGTTTCGACTTTCAGAAGACCCTCGTAGTGCGGGATGTTAACGTCCACGAGTAATATCCTTGACTGCGATCCAATATCACAATATCCAGGTTTATTCGTAACAATCTGTCATAATTGATCAGTCTCAATAGACTTTGTTGCAGTCACTTTCGAGTATTGGCTCCGATGAATAAGGCATCCTCATCCAAGGCATCGTTTCTACCATGGACCAATAACGAGAACAAGAAGACTGCTAACCGCTCACGCGATACATGCAGCCGTAGACGCATACCACACCTAGAGGTGCCGGTGATGATTTTACACCGATTTATCGGATATTGGAGTTATAACAGGTAAAAGAACTAATATTAATTGCTATTTCGGTAACTACTCTAGTAAACCATAAAGATTTAATGCCCGGGTCTGTCATTTTGAAAAAAAAAAACAACTTCAAAAATACCGTCACGACAATCGTGTGTGTTATTGTTTGGGCTGGTGATTTCGGTATTTATTTATTGAAAACATACCGTAAGTAGCGTTTTTTAAGTTTACGCTGAATATAAATGTTTATAAACTATACTTTAAGGAGTAATTTCATGGTAAACGTTAGAACCACTCAAACGGAATATTATCATATTTATCCAAGTACACCAAAAATTTCATTAGTGCAGGATTTGCGGTGTATTACTGCATTTTATTTGAGATGTTTTTGTTGGTAGTACGGAGGGTATTTATTTAGCAATGCAGAATAATATTTTTTATTTATAAAAACTTGTATTTAAACTGAATGCTTTTCTAATTTGCGAAACCAAATAGCCGCCATTTTGCGGTTGGAGGAGCGTATTGCGTGAGTGGCTAATCTTCATACTGCAGATCGTAACTCTGATAAAGGTCAAGATTCCGTCTTTAGTCTAGATGGCGCTGATCAACAGCGTGGAAGTAGTTTATATTGGGTAAATGTCCGTGGATAACAATTAATAATTAAATAAAAGAAAAAAAGGTATAAATCACTGGATTGACTTTCAACGTACGCAAGTTCTCTCCACCGATCGCCACTTTTATTCAAGAGTTGTGCGTGAAGTGATTTAAAAAAAAACATCCTAATAATTTCAATCGGGAATTATCTGCAGCATGGAATCCGGTGTTTGCAAAAATTCATTCGCGATCGACTGCGTATCAGTATATGGCGGTGATACAGAATAGGGACACTGTTAGGGTTGTGTGTGGCGGTAATTTAAAAAATGTTATGCGGGTGGATAAAGATTCCACCGCCGAGGTGGTGATGTAAACACCGCATCACCAGTCAGCCCGTGACCAGTGCAACCTGGCCGAAATTTGGGATATTAGGTAGGTGTGGAAAATACCTATTTGTTTGTAAACACGTGTTCCGGTTTTAAAATGGTAGTAGAAATATAAGAAATCAGTTTTTTTCCTCGTAATATTATTCAAATATTGACCACGACCTATAATTGTTTTCGGAACTTTGACAAATTTGCGTGGCTTTGATTAAGTAGATGTATCCACAAAAAAATTTGAAATTAGTGCCATTTAGTTGATTTGTTTGTTATTACTAGAAATTAGAGTAGCTTTCATATATTGCGGCTCGACAGTGTAAAACAAATTAGTTACAAAAATAATAGCTATTTGATACTCGTCGCGATATCTGGTGTACCAATAGGGTACTAAATATCCGACTACGCTATCTTGTATCACGATTATCACAGAAGTGACATCACTATGATATTTTTGGCGCTTGTGTTATATCATCTCTGAACAAAAGGTTAAAAATGTTTGTTTACTTGTCTGACAAAAATCAATGACAGTCATCTGTTTAGTTCTTTCGGGGTGTTTACACCAACGATGTTTATTCTAGATGATAAATGTAAATAAATACCTGTTTACAAAGTACAAACAAACGCTTGAGTTTCTCCTTCATTATTCTAAAGAGGAATTTGCCCTACGAATGAGCAGTACCGTTTAATCAATTACAAGTGTAATTTGAGCTGTGTAATGAATTGATATTGCATAATTATCGTCTATATAAATATGCTGCCCGAGGCCAAACCTAAATTGAAATACGTAGCATAATGAGTTTTATGTCAATTGTATGACGTACAAACTCGGTACGGTATTTTGTTTGCTCTTATAATTTGTACATTACACAAATATCATAAGGTTCATTTTGATATGGTTTCAAGTATTCGCTTCCATTCCGTGCAGCAACGTAAATTAAACTTTATGCTTCACAGTAATGAATTAAATCGTCTGCGAAGAATAAGTACTTCGAGTCACTGTAGTATACTAATTTTCATAGCTTTATTGATTTTTCCATACAAACTCTCATCCCATATTAATTTCACCACCTTTAACTATTTTACCGCCGTGGACGCTTTAAAGCGTCTTACATTAACTTGGCTGACGCCAATGAGACTCCAAGCGTCAATAATAATTAATAAAATTTTCAATTGAAATAAATAAAAGCTTCTTTCCTTCTTTCTAATTATTAAGATGTTCCATGTGTTAATTGCACGGAAGAAAAAAACCAATGGAAGTGACTTAAGTCTCGATTACTATCAGAACGGATGTCGCCAAACCTCAAACATTCTTAATTTGATACAAAATCTTGATATTCATTGGTCGTGTTTCCAAATTTAAAAAGAAATAACAAATTCTGGATTGTAATGTAATTTAACCTCTACCCCGTTGGCATATTGTTCAAAGTTCAATACCATCATCGTTCAGCCATACGACGCCCACTGCTGGGCAATCATTATTCAGCCATATGAAGCCCTGTATATGACGAATACCATCAATACCTATTATTACAAGTAACGACGCTTTCATATTATATTGAAATTCATATATTGTATTGAGGTTCATAGTTACATTTTATGTTCAGTTATGTTGTCCTTTGACTTGAATAAGGTGGAAACCTCTTGCTTCGGGAATTTTGATAGGAACGAATCAACATAAAAATAGTGGAAGAAAAAGGAAATTAGAGAACAATTTAAAATTTTAAAAGTAAGTAGCCAGGAACCAGTAAAGAGGGCGATAAAAAGATGGAACAACGATGAAGGAGTTTAGCATCGTCATAAAGTAGCCTATGTCCTTCTCCGAGGTCCCATTTGTCTCTATACCAAACTTCATCAACATTGGTTCAGCGGTTTAGAAGTAAAAACGTAGACAGAGTTACTTCCGCATTTATAAAATTAATTTGGATAAAACGGAACTTCAAAACGAACTTACGAGTATATCGGCGAGTCGTGCCCCTGCTTGTACCAGATGACAAGTCCCATCTTGTCGTCAGGCAATGTCGGTGTGACGTCACAGGGTAGCTCCACACCACCCCCCGTTGGCGCGTGAAGGGACTCAATCGAGGCTGTAACGAAAAGAAATATTTATAAATATTACTGCCAAAAACACAAAACAAGGACAAACCGCCCGTTCTTGAGAACTAAAAATAATTATAAGGATAAGTGGACTTTTTGTTAGAATCGGGTTGCGAAGTGATAATAAATTATCACTGAAAATAAGTTTAATAATTATCACTGATAATAATTAGTTTGATAATTATGACGATAATTATATTATATATAATCATGCAGATATTTATCAAATTCCTCGTCCCCACCCTTCCCGTGCGTCAGTCCGCGCATCTTTCGTCTAACCCGACTCGGAGCGAACGAGTTGTATAATTTTATTTATAACGTAATTACGTCACCACACTACAAACGCACACAGTAGGTATATTTATATATATATATATATATATATAT
>NW_020653993.1:1527584-1584382 GCF_003589595.1 Hyposmocoma kahamanoa
TTTTTTTTTTTTTGCTACATTTAAGTACTTTTGCGATCTATAATACAACACACAGCATTAACACAACGTACAAAAAACACATACGCAATTATTTAAGCAGTTTATTTTAGTTTATTTTATTTTGCGACACACACGTTCGTCACTCATTTCAGCTCAGGGCTCATTGAAAACCAGCGCCACAGTCAATTGCGGCTGTGGCATAAGCTGAATGAAGTCCTTTTGCGTACTCCACAACCGCACACATGACAGTACAACATTTGTAGTTGTTATATTTAGTATTTTTCTGTTTTGCTCTTTGTTTGTTATTGTCTTATTTTATTTTATTTTAATTTTGTTAATTACGTCTTTTTGTTTTGTTTTGCTTGTCTAAGTGGTATCAATATTTTTTTTGTATCTATGTGGCGTTGTCTATTCTATTCTATTCTAAATTTCTTGGAACAACAATATGCTACATCTAGCAATGTCGTGCCTTAGATTTGTATGTACAAGAGATATACCCAAACATGTTAAATGTCATAAACCAATCCGTTTTGTAAAAGATTTTTATTCGCTTTTACTTTGTTTCCTACTGTTTATCATTTATAGTCAAAAATTAAAGATATAAAAACTATAAATCGGCGTGGATAATTATCAGATATATATTATATCGGATAGTTATCAAAGAAAATAAAATATATTTATAATTTCCAACCATTTGTTAAAACTGACGTCAAACGATAAATTAATCATCTTTGCCACAATACATTTTAAACCATAATGAAAAACCCTGTAATAAATTTGAGGTTGTTTTCTGTTCCACTGTTTGTGTGAATGCTTTTGTCTGCGGCCTCATAGTTTCCAATTAAATGAACCGAATCACGGTGGTACCCTTTGTTTGAAGAATTCGTTAAACGAGATGGTACTTCTGTGTCTGCTGATAATCGATGCAACCAACTTCAGTTTCTAAAGGGATCTCAAAGGCTATTGTAGCTGGAAACTTCGACTTTGGACGCAAACAATTAGTTTTGAAAACAATTGTAACAAATGCAATTACCAGTGACTGATTAAGACCAGCACAGGAAGACATAACTAACGAAAACTACCGTGAGTCTCTAATTTTACCTATTGCTCAAATTTTTGTTGAACAGAGAACACAGGCGGAGATTGAAAAACAGCACTCTGCTGAGCTTAAGTCATTTCCAAAGCTTAAATACTAGAAACTAAAACTAGGATTGACAACAAGCACTTGATGTATCGCCCAAAGTTGAGGTTGGACTCAAGGTGGTCTTTTATCGGCACGGATACATCTCGGCAAGTCGGAGTAAGGTGTAGGGGATTCCGTTTTCCGTTCCGTTCAGTGTTTTGAGGTTGTCCATTAACTTAATTTCCACAGCCATCTTATTGAATGTTCTTATAATTACGTAAAATTTTGGAGGTCCATTGAACAATTCCGGCAGCATTTTTGGCATAACCATGTCGTTGAATAAAAGGACAAAATGTCAAAGTAATCAGCCAAATTTACGAATAGGTGAACTGGTTTTTTTAAAGGATAATATGGTTCATCCACAATCCTGGCTATTGGGTCGCGTAGTAAGAATCTTTCTAAACAAGGACTCTAAAGTTAAAGTTGTTGAAGTAATGACGTCTGATAAGAAATGACATTCCAGGGCTTTTTCTAAAGTCGGTATATTGCCAATATAATTTTGTATTATACTGTAAGTAATTGCTACTTGTTATGAATACTAGAGAAATACTTGTTACAATATATGAAGTTATATATTTTGTTTAAATGTATTTTAAACATTTTAGTATTTAAGTTGTGACTCAAGTGTCAAAAGGTCGTTTATTTTAATTTCAGAGAGCACGTTAACTGTGGCTAAGGCCTATAATATCGTTGAGGGCTGCATGCCGGGAGATACGGCAGACGCTTCGCTCGCAACAATACTAAAGGAGCACACTCTAGACGCCTTAAAACTGTTATATCTATATTCTTGGAAATGGTTTGTTTTGTGAGTTATTTTGTATATTTAAGCTTTCTATAAATATTTAAAACCGAAAATCGATAACTGTATTTTTATTAAGTTTATATTTTATACATAATTATTTAAAATTTAGCGAGCGCATTACTTTTATGACAGGTTTACATCACTTTTATATATATAAATTATATAATATAATTTCATAACAATAAAATAAATTTAATAATATGATAATTTATAAACTATAAATTATCTAAAAACTGTCTACAAGACTAAATAAAAACTGTCTACATTCTACAAATGGTCTTGTAGCATTCGAGAAGGGTTACTTGAGAAAAAATATAAGAATCACTCTTAACACTACCTACAGACAGTTTCTCGAAGCACTCTTGTGATCTATTAATAAAGTTGCGCCCACTTTTACTTTAAATTATCTAGAAACTTTCTTCGAGATATCTTGAGGGAATTTGAACTCTTAAAATATTCAATCGAATTAAATTCTATATCTAAATATATCTTATAGTATATATTTAGATATGGGTGTGCTGCTTGGGTAATATAACAATTCAAATGCGATATTATTTGATTTATATAAAATTTAAATGCTTTTTGTACTTTGGTTTGATTTTATTTAATGATCTCATTATTATCGTTGAATCACCGCCGCGGAAGCTCATAATTAAAGGACCACGTAATCGGAACATGTCATGTCTAGGGATGTAGTGTCAGTTTATCTATTTCTGCCGCCAGGAAGTAATGTGAGCTTTACTACGTTTCAGTTTTGAAGGATAACTAGTGCTGGTGAAATACCTACGCGTACCTGTAACGCGGGACTTGGCAGCTTGAGTCTCAGGGTTACGGCCTCTAAATCTTTGTGATTTAAAGCTCTAAGTGGCACTGTATCCATAACACGCCTGTCCATAGGCGTTTCGCTTACTACCAAATGAACATGTTCAATGAAATTGTTCATCTCGTCATAAAAAAAAACCTTAAAATTTTAATGGGACTAAAAGACATATCTCAAAATTATTTAAAAAAAATAAAAACCCGACTGCAAAAATATTTAGCTGGTAAGATAAAAAAAAATTCCCCCTAAAAAGTAATTTTGATTAATTTTTACAGCCTATGACACACCCATAATCAAGACGACACTTTAGGGCGCTCCCTCACCGAGAACCTTCGCCTGTATATGTCAAAATCCATCAAGCCGTTTAGGCTGCACAGCGTGAAAAAGAAATGGACATACATACACATACACTAGAAAAACATAACCTCGGCAGTCGGGTAAAAAAACATCGAAATCGGCTCAGAAACGTCGGAGTAACTGTGTAACATACACACTCCTTTTTTGAAGTCAGTTAAGAAATACTACAACAATCATACAATTTTTCAAACTTAACCATGCAATTTTCACCATCAAGATCTCAAAGGGTTGTTAACTTCTGGAATTCGCCTGGAGCTGCGATCGATAATAGCCATTCGAAAGGAATTACGGCAAGAAATATTGTATCCAAATTACATAGCTATTAATCTGGTTTTATATTATTCTTGCTTCGGCAGTCGGGATGATGCGATAGTTGACCTGATAGTAAACTCCTAATAATACGTATCGATGTATAAATATGTGTTAAACAGATAAAAAAACGATCGTATGCGATCTTTGTAATCAATACTTTTAAATGGGGTACCTTTGAGGCGTATTGTACAGTTTAGGTACTTGGGTCATATTGTGATAGAGGACCTAAAGGATGAGGGAGACATAGAGAGGGAGCGCAGGGCGTTGTCGGTTCGAGGCAATATGTTGGCTCACAACTGTACAACTGGAGTGAAATTCACACTCTTTAGAGCATACTGCCAGAGCTTCTACACGTGTGCTCTATGGTCCAACTTTACGCTGAGATCATACGGTGCCTTGCGAGTCCAGTATAATAATACCTTCAGGGCCTTGTTGAAGCTTCCCCGTTTCTGTAGCGCATCTGGTATGTTTGCGGGTGCTGGCATGGATGATTTCCATCATGCGCAAAATGTCTACTCGTTAGTACGAAGAGGAAGAATCATCTATTATCTTCAGGACAAGATGATAGCAGACAGGATGGCTGCAGCTGTGTTCCGGAGGTTCATTGAGTTGCATGTTCTACGTGTGAGTCAGTGAACCATTTGGGCGGCTGGGTACGTCTTGTTTGTTATATTTGTAACTAATTATTAATATTATTAGGTATTATTTTTGTAATTGAGTACTAATCCTAATACTAACATAGTTATAAGGTGTCATGGTACTAACTCATTAATTTGTATGGACTGCATTGTCTGAAATAAATTATTTTTATTTTTATTTTATTTTATTTCTACCTAATTATAATAATAATAATAACGCACACACTCAACATAACCCCGCACTAGGGAAACCCTGTGTCGCGGGTACCATGGACACACACATAGACAACCACAAATTACATCCAAACTCACGAGAGAAATAATTGTAGGCCATACAACTATTTCTCCCGGCCCGGGAATCGAACCTGGGACCTCTGCGTGGCAGTCCGGCATGGTAACCGTTAGGCCACAGAGGCAGTTATTTAATTGAGTGACGAAATTTTAAAAAATTTCGTTAAAAGCCAAAAACAAAGATCTGACAACAAGCACATACAAAAATTCGTGAGGTCCGTTGGTTCGTTCTTAGTTGGCATAGCGTCTGGCAAAGTTTGCTGGGAGAAGTCGGTTCGAATCCGGCCGAATCGAAGAAATTTTTTCTAAGTGATCTTTGTATTAATAATTATAACGAACTAGTAGAGTAATTTCACAAAAAATAATTTAATATAATGGTGGTGCAATATCCTAACTTTTATTTTACACCAAGTGACGTGACTAAGGGACAAGAAGTCGTGTGTTGCTGGTAAGCGACACGCTTGTCTATAAACAATTGCAGTGCAAAATCACAAAGATCTAAGGCGCACACACATACGTTGCCAAGTCTCAAGTGCCTATAAGTTCACTAGCAACCTTTACCCTTCAAAACCGGAAGGCAGTAACGCTCATATTATACTGTTTGGCAACAGAAATCACTAAGTAAATAAATAATATTATAAGTAATAAGGTTGTTTACAAACAGAAAATTAATGGAAATTAAGGTGGCATAGTGTTCAATGGAGGTATCGATTTATTAACTCAATGTCAGTAGGAATTAAGTTTTGAATTGAATTCATTCAAAGTTAAGATGCCTAACTAATAATCTCAGTACAGAGTACTAAAAAAACCGACCTCAAAAGTACGTGGAATTACGTCTAAATGCTAAGTATCATTGAAATATCCCCTAGTTCGCCACTGTACAGGACCTGATACTGGAGATAATAAAAATAGGTTCTCACTACGACACTACTCAAAGTATATCGAGGAAAAAACGCCTTGAATTGGATAAATAGCAAAATCAACTAAATAATTGCTAAAAGTAATTGCTCCTAAATTAAAGTTAGGCGCTATTTATAAAAATGAATCTTCATGCGTGAACAGCCACCCTTAGAGGTGGATGATTTCCTTCAAAATGAAATGGGACCACTATGGAAGTACCCCCTTTCCAACAAAAAAAGAATCATGAAAATCGGTTCACAAATACCGGAGTTATCGCGTAACATACATACAAAAAAAAAATAAAAAAAGAACATACAGTCGAATTGAGAACCTCCTCCTTTTTTGAAGTCGGTTAAAAATTTTCATAAACCGGTTGTAATTGTTTTCCCTTATTTCCAGTTACTAGCAGCGGTAATAGTTTCGCAGTAATAGAGCTCCTTGTGAAACACCTTTTAAAAATGTCACTGGAAGAGTCCCGTGTCCAGCAGTGGAACATATATTTAGTCAATTCTCGATATACTGAGCCAAAATACTGGGTTACCCTTGTTTGGGAACTGATTGATGGTCTGTCCACTGTTTTTTGTCAGTTTATGTACAAACATAATTTGTACGTATTTTGTCACCTATGGTGTTACGGTTGTACTGAATAAATTATTATTATTTTTATAGGCGACATCTGGTTCGGTTCCTCGTCCCGAAGAGTTCGTGAAGAGTTCGTCCAGGGAAGTACTGCCACCTTACAGATTTCTGCCGCCAAGCAGTAATGGGAGCATTACTGTACGGGTGCTGGTGAAATTACAGGCACATGGCACTTGTCTATATTGATACAGAGCGACGTGTAACTCACCACCAGGCGCAATATTTGTTTGTCCCGTCACTTGATATTATAAAAAAAGAATCCAAAATAACTAATTTTGTTCAACAAAATCCCACATTAGCCCACAGAAATTTTATAGATTTCCTAAAAAAAAAATTGCGATGAACAAATTTCCAGGCGCCCAGCTCCCGATGAAAGAGTCGTTCACCTTGTTTAAACGAAATCGTGGTAAGTTAATATTAAACATATATTCTTTATTGTTGAAATTATGTATATTTTTACGGGCCTATAAAATATTTGAGTAAATGTACTGTGATGCCCCAGTCATGATACCAGTCTCCTTAAACTTTACTCTGAGAGAAACCCGAGAACCTAAACCATACGCAGAACGAATTGCTCGTTTTTTAACCGACTTCAAAAAAGGAGGAGGTTCTCAATTCAACTGTATGTTCTTTTTTTTTTGTATGTGTATTACGCGATAACTCCGGTATTTGTGAACCGATTTTCATGATTCTGTTTTTGTTGGAAAGGGGGTACTTCCATAGTGGTCCCATTTCATTTTGAAGAAAATCATCCACCTCAAAGTGTGGCTGTTCACGCATGAAGATTTATTTTCATAAATAGCGCCTAACTTTAATTTAGGAGCAATTACTTTAATGGTTGATTTTGCTATTTCTCCAATTCAAGGCGTTTTTCTCTCAATATACTTTGAGTAGTGAGAACCGATTTTTATTATCTCCAGTGTCAAGTTCTGTATAGTGGCGAACTAACTTAGCAAATAGATGTAATTCCACGTACTTTTGAGGTCGGTTTTTTTAGTACTCTGTACTGAGATTATGCAATACAACAATAGTTGTTGTTAAGGCGCATTACCACTGTCTTTATCATTATAATTTCACCAGCATTCCTAAAGCGATGCCACACGGTGCATTCCGTCGGCGTTGCGATGCCTTTTTTTTATGGATACCCCCGAGCCCGGGCGGCTCGGAGGTTATGTGGGAGTCCCGGCGCCCCGAAAAGGGCGCTGCTCCTGGGTCTAGCATGGACCCAGGGGTGTACCCACTAAACCCCATCGGTTTGCCTCTCGCCGGGTTTGTGCCGGCGCCGTGGGATCATCTCTACTTCACCACGACGCCGGGCGTTGCGATACCTGACCGGTGATACTAACGTTAAAATTTCTTTGTTAAAATGTATATTCTGTTTTATTGTACAGCAGGAGTAGAGCTACTTGTGAAAGAAATCGCCAAGAAGTAATATTAGCGTTATTGCGTTCCAATTTTTGAAGGGTAAGGGTGCTGGTGAAATTACAGGGACATGGGGCTTGTTAACTTATGTTTCAGGGTGACGGGCGCAGTGGCAGCGCCCGTCAGATCTTTGCGTTTCAAAGCTCTGAGTGGCACTGCAACTGTTATGGACAGGCGTGTAGCTTAACATCAGGCGCACAACTTATTTGTCCCGTCCCTTGCTATCATAAAAAAACAGTGAAGTGTTGAATATATACGTCTAGGTTTACCCCAGATGCAATAACACGTTTTTGGTGTATTTTGTCTTCAAAATACATAAGTTAACCTTACTACAAGTACCAAGTTATTTAATTTATAATGTACATACATATAATATTGTGGCAGTGTAAGTCAAACCTAACGAAGGCGCGGTAACATAATACAATCCACGAATTCCAGAGAATTCCAGAAATAGCTAAATATTCCGCAAAACGTGTGTACCAAAGGTTTCTGTGAATTCGTAAATGTAATGTTACTACATTATATTAAGTTTATTTTACTTATATTTATTAATTTAAACTTTATTGCACAATATACCGAAGTACAAAGGGCGGACTTAATGCCATAAGGCATTCTTCACCAGTCACCCATTGAGCCAAACAGAAAAAACACAATAGGTTAGTGCTACACTTAAACGAGAAGAACAATAATATAGTAACATAATACAAACATACTTATTTCTTCTTCTTGGCGTGTCGACTCTGACGTTTATATTTGTGAGGACCAGTACTTAGCGACATAACATACTTATTTTATCTACACACATATCATAAACCCTCTATGATGTGTGCAAAATCCGCAAATTACGACCATTATATAGATAAACTGTTTAGTTGGAACTTATTTTTTATATGTGAAAATCATTGACTTACAAACAAAATGGACGACGGGTCTAATACAAAAACCACGAAAAAAATGTCCCAAGTCAACCTATTTAAACGTAGTGACATGTAAAGGAATATGAAAAAGCTAAAACGTTGAATTTAAATTGTAATGTCATCGCAGTACTGTCTAATTTTGCTTGCTTCGCTGTCAGTCGAACAAACGAAGACTAAAGCGTGAATGACGCTCTGTATACGATTTTAACGCCCTATAAGTTCGGACACTTTTTAGCGCGGACCCGACGTCCATATAATTGTTAGGTCAATGGTCATTCCTTACATTCGCTGGATTGAAATTGATCGACAGAATATTTTCAGCGGGTCTCATTGGCCTCCTATATGCTCTAGGTTGAGGATGGAGTCACTCGTTTCAGACATGTTTTACATTAAAATAACTTTTTACAAACTGCAAGTGATAACGTATCCGAAATTCAAACGCACATTTATAATCTATGCCACAAGGGCGGAGCGCCACCTTCTATATGAATGAAACTTACGCCATCTAGAAGGGAGATCGAAATGAGTTATTGTCACTAGGTACTAGATAGTATTTTATATGTTTTGATGCAGTAACGTCTAAATGGGCTGCGAGTGCCGAACGCCATTGTTGTTCTCAATGCTTCAATTGTCAAACAGTTAAAAAGATAATTTGGTCTGAGCTCGTCTTACATGGAACGGGAGCGAGTTCCAAAGACGTATTGCATGAAGGGTAAAATACATTATTGGTATATTGTAACACCACCACAAGAAGTTTAGTACCCCGCGCCACCGCTAGATGTCATTAGCGTCGAGATAGAACGCACTATTAAAGTGTTCACTGATTACCCATACAAGGGGCCAAGAGTTTTATGTTTGTATCGTCCCGTCCCGCACGCACCAACCGTCCTCGTCGGCGAGGTCGTAGAGCCCCTCATTTTAGCACGTACACTGGTAGATTCTCTCCAACAGCACGCCCTTCTGGCGGAAGTCTCCAGTAGCGCCCTGAGCCGAGGTCCGTGCCCACTTGGGCGCCCTCAGGCCCGCTACTTAGCTTTAAGTTTATTTTGGGGGTTATGAGCCTTCAGCTCGCCCTTTTTTTCCGGTGGCGCAGTAAAGGCCATCAGCGGCCAACTGCAAAATATAATTTAAAAAAAAAAAAAAGTTTGTATCGAATCATAGGGACTACAAGCGGCACTCTTGGTACTTCCACCTCTGCTGGAATACTTGGATAAAAGCTTGTAGCAACTTCGTACATTGTCAACGATCGCCGTCGGTTGCGTCCACCTCTTGGAACGGCTGCTAGCGTCGAGGATAATTGCGATTACGCCTATTGTAAACGACACCTCATCTACGTAAATAAACGCGTCATACTTGGAGATACGCTGACGTCTTGTTTCGCCCCTCCCTCTTCGTACCTTTCCTACAATATTACATTATTTCACTTAACTTTATTTTAAAAATACAGTATTTTTACAGGCCAAGAAATAACTCAAAGTACCTAAATCTTTTAAAGGCTCACGCACATTATGGCGGGCCGCACTGCACCGCATCGTATAGCAATAATCTTCCTAAATCACTTTCGTTCATTTTATTTATAACATATAGATATGTCTACCAGTAGGTATATGAGTGCTGAGAAAGGGGCGGCGGGTATTGACTACATGGCCTGACTAAGGCGACCAAGACTGCAAATCCGCCACTGTATTTACTAAAAGTTATTTGTTATTAAGTAATTATTATTCATACAAAGATCGAAAATAAAGAAATATCTTTCGATCTGACAGGCATGAAAATTGTATTAAAATAACTTTCTTTTTTAAACCGAGCTCTAAAGTTTGTGGAATTACATCAATTTGCCAAGTTTTATTTAAATCGGTTAACGGAAAGTGGATGAAATACAATAAACTGGATTCATCACCTAATTTTGGTGGAATATATTCAAATCTGAAAGATCCCTTTCAGTGACTACCCCTACTACGTGTGACGTACCCGTGACTAGTGACGTACCCCTTCCCAACAAAAAAAGAATCATCGAAAGGGGTTCATAAATGCTTTAGTAACCGCGTAACATGCTCCTCCTTATTTCATTATTAATTAATTAAAATTATAACGCTGTCATTGAACATGCAATACAAAGAACAAGGAATAATCAGTTAATTAATACCAATAAAATAATAATCATCAATATTCAAATATTATTATTATAAACATTGACGAACTAAAGTACGCACGCTACGTTAAAGGAGCTAATTGATGTATATATTATTGTCAATAGTGACGTGCAGTATTTATGGATGTATAATTCTACGACACAACTCGGCATTTGTTTTTCGAAATTCCAAAAGTTTTAAAAATGAAATCTAATACGATCGTCACTTATAGGATCGCTGGCCAGCACAACTTCTACCTCCGGCAAACTCGTCAAAGCTCAATGCAAAACAAAGCAGTTTCGAATTGACGATATATTAAGTAAATCTTACAATGTTATAATATTATTCAAATACTGACCATGAGCCAAAATTATTTTCTGAACTTTGACAAATACGCGTGTCTGTAGATGGCATTGTGTGCTACTAGTTTATAGATTACCGCTTGCTAATCTAATGTTGGTAGATGGTACTAATACTAAACAAAATTACATAACAGTCGGCAATATCCATAAAAAATTATGAAATAAGCGCTATCTAGTCGATTTATTTGTTATCATTAGAAATTAGAGCAGCTTTGACCAATTAGTAGGTCGTCAATGTAAAACAAATTTGTTACAAAAATAGCTATTTGGTACTAGTCGATTTGTACGACATCTGGCGTACAAATCGGTACTAAATACATGACTAAGCTGTCTTGTATCGCGTCTAACAGTCCTCTTGGCTCATTGGTCAATGAAGAAATACAAGGAAAAAATTAAATACGGCCCAAACAGCGCCCTAATTTGGAATTTTATAATAAAACGATGTTTGTACAGGTACATTGTTCGTGGTACATTGTTGTACATTTCATGGTAACAACTAATTCTAAAAGGGTCGAAATGTCGGTTTGTTTAAAAAAACAAATATAAGAGATTTATATCCGAAAAAAGTTCCATTCCGAAATCAAATTGTGTTGTTTGCTAACTCACGGTATGCGAAGTGGAGGCTATTTTGAATCATTAGGTTTAGAAGAACCAAAAAAAAGCACTACAGTACCGGCACGCTATGATGGCCGTTTTGACAGATTACAACAGTGAGGTCAAATCCCAATTCATTATCAAAAAAATATAATCAAATGCGAGTCACATCTATAAGTAATTAGATTTATTACTATCATTGCAAGCGGTAGCTGATTAAAAAGTTTTAATAAAACGAAAATAAAAATGTTTACTCAATATATCATCAATTCGAAACTGCTGTGTTTTGCATTGAGCTTAGAAGTTGTGCTGGCCAGTGATCCCATAAGTGACGATCGTATAATTTTTTTTTAAATTCGTACTTGTGTCTTAAAATTATACATCTATAAATTTTACTGCACGTCACTATTGACAACAACACACCGTTTTGACGCATTATGTCAGAAACGGAAAATGCCAACCAGGCAGAATGTCGTTGTTACATCAATTAGCTTCAACGTAGTTAAGAATTAATACGAAGCTTGACAAGCGGACAAACGTCAAAACGGCCATCATAGCGTGCCGGCCATTATTATTATTATTAAAACAAAAAGAATAGAACAAATTTCAATTGTGTTTTCACATCTATTAAATCTATTCCTGAATGTTAATGAAAAGAGTGTAATTTGTAATATTTGCCGAAATACGCACACTCTATTTTGTGCAAATAATAATAATTATTATTACAGCGTATCTTTAAGGGTATCTCGGGCCAAAATGGTCCGATCCTTAGGGCTTGCGTGGAGACAAGGGTCCGGCATATATAGCGCCCTTTGAGAATTATATCATAATTTGTAAGGTATGTTAGTAGTATTTTATTTAGAAAACCACGTCAAAACGGGTGTGTGATGAATAGATTAATGCGAGCGCAGGAAGCAAAAGGAGTACCCCAAGGGCATAGCGGGTGGAAGTCAATATTTTCTGCCCACCTTAACGAATGACAGGCGTAGTGATGTAACTTGAAAAAAAATCAAATGTGTTTTGTTGATAGAAAGTGACGAAGAAGGTCGACGATGGAGAATGCATAGCTAAATAATGCATATTCACTCTCGCCTCTTCTCCTCAGGGAACAAGTCTGCAGGCAGGGAATTCCACCCTATAGCCGTTCGCCATAAATGTGGAAGCATAACGCTTGGTGCGAATCTTTGGAATATCCACAACATGTGGGTGGAACCCAAGTCTACGTGTGGTCCCCCGGTGCCGGTGATGGAAAGGGGTAGGCGGAATTAAATCGTGTAAATCCATTGCACACTCTCCGTGACATATCCTGTAGAATATGTCTGCTGTGATTTTAAATTATCATTAGATCAAAAACTACAATGCGTTTTGCAGCGAAAAATACCTTTCTAACATTTGTTACAAATCTTTATACCCCACACGAAGTATAGTTGAACAAACGATATCACTTTGTTCTAGCTGTGCAATCTTTTGGCAAAGCTCCCAACTCGTATATTGTGGTTGTAAGCCGTGTTCGCATGCGCAGAATAGATTTAGAGATTCTGAATGCGAGTTTTGAGCAGGCGTGAAATTGAATAAGTTACTTTTGGACAACAATAGACACCACTATTATCGCGTAAAATGGATATAGAGACCTTGAACGCGAGTTTTGGGCGTATGCGAACTTTACGAAGACGAATAACACATTTTTGGACAACAAAAGTGGCATACTGACTTGCAAAACGGGTACAAAGACTTTGGATGTGAATTTTGTGGAAATTAGTACTTTAGAACAACAATAATAATGTTTTATGCACAATTGGCGAAAATGGCGAAATTGGTCCTTTTGGACAGTAATAATTAAATTCTTTATTCAGGCATTACACAAAACTAAAACATTTTGAGTAGCCATTAACACAAATATTAATTAAGTGTAGATAATTTGGAATAAATTATAAATTATAATATACAATAAAAGAATGGTAAATTTTGCATTGAAAATAAAAACCGACTTCAAAAGTTTGCTTATAGGCTTTTTCCGATTTCCATGAGATTTCCTCATTAGATTCTGATTTCTTAGTGACAACGGGACTGTTGCGGACTCCTTCGTATGTTTTTTTTCTGGTTGTTATGGTAACGGTGATTTGTTGAGTACAAATATTGTGTCAAGCAAAGTCACCTTTTATTTGCGGAAAATAGTTTTTTAGTTTGTGATAGCCGAAACGAACCCGGAACTGCATCGTTGGCATTAGGGACCACCCCGAGAGTACACCGTTTCAAACAAAAAAATAATTTTCAAAATCGGTCCACAATTCTTGGAGAAATTGGTATGTCGGTGTATATGTATTCTATCGCCTGTACCACGGTGAGTGCTCTGAAGAGTTATTCAACCTTATCCCTTCCTCTCCTTTCCATCAGCGGACCACCCGTGCCGGACTGCGTTGCCACAGTTGGACGGTCAGTTCAATACCGTCCCGCACTAAAAAGTTTGGCAATTCGTTTTTATGCCGAACCATCAAATTGTGGAACCAACTCCCGGCGCATGTATTCCCTCCCCTCTATAACATTGGGTCCTTCAAACGTAGTGTGAAGAAGCATTTGGCCAGACCGGCAAAATGATAGTGACGGAGTGAAGATATTTGTGTTTTCCATCCGTTACTCTCATCTCTGGACTGTATTCGCACTTTCCATCAGGCGCGGTGCAGTCATTTTGCCGAGTCACAATAAAAAAAAAAAAAAAAAAATGTCTTTAAATTTTGAGGATTTCCCTCGATTGCCATTAATCCCCTCATCAGACTCTGACTTGGTGACAATGGAAACACTACGAGAGCGCACCCTTTCAAAAAAAAAAAAGAATTTTCAAAAACGGTCTACAATTGACGGAAAAATCTGAATACATACATGCAGCTGACCGTATGATCTCCTTTTTTTAAGTCGGTCAATTAAATATAACCTAAAATAAGAGAAGCAATACCATAAAAGGGTAATTGTCATTTACGATTTGCATCCGATGGACAGACATCCGGTATTTAAAAAATAGAGCTGTTGAAGGATAGTGGAAGCTACTAAGTGGAGCACTGACGCGATGACGCGCAAATTAGATATGGATTTTAAATGATACTTTTGGGCAGGTGTGATATCTGTTAAGGCGAACATGGTATACTTTTAGACCTAAGGTGGAGGTAGGCGTAGTGTCGATGTTTGCCGTCCGTTGGCCAACCCTAAATTTGCTGCCGATTGCTCGACTCCATTGTGTTTTTATGTTCGCCTGCCGTCTTCATCACACCTTTGTGTTGTTCAGGATAACGTTTTCTCAAATAATGGGATTTATTTTTTAATGTCAAAAAATAATTTTGAATATTTAAGGCTTGGCTGCGCTAGCCGCCGCCCCCAATATTGTCCTGCACCTCCTTTGCACCCCCCACGCTACGCCACTGGGTAGGTGTAAAGCATTTTTGAGATCAATTTTCATGTGGTCAGTAGAAATGTCCATTTATATCGCACTTCTTTGAAAAAATGTAATTGAAAGCAGTTCGTAGATTTCAAGGTGCACTTTTAAAGTATGTTTTCAAGTATGGCAATATAGATGTGGAATGCAGCCATTTATTTTCTTGACTTAGCACTTAGCAGTTCACAGGTAGTGTTTGTGTCACTGCAAAAAGAGTAAGCGAAATTTTGGATTGGAAAAAGATATAAATTCGTAAAATCAGGAAGTGTATAATGATATTATAAAGTATACAAATACATAACTATAGCGGTGGTAGACCAGTGAGAGATTGGTTACTTCTCAAATGCGGGGTCAACGATTCAAATTCCTGTAACTGCATGTCTTGAATATCTAATTTAAGTGCATTTGTTCTTTATTATATTTTTTTATGACACTACGTGATGGGACACACAAGTCGTGCACCTGATGCTAAACGACACGCCTGTCCATAACAGTTGCAGTGCCACTCAGAACTTTAAATCGCAAAGATCTGAGGTGCACTGCCTCGCCGCCCGTCACACTGAGACATAAGTTGAAAAGTCCCAAGTGCCTGTAATTTCACCATTGATGACAGTGCCAGTATAACGACGAAAGATCACAATCCACGTATCCAACAAATTATGAGACAAGCTTGTCGCTTACCAACAGACTCGCGGCTTGCTCGTTATGTCACTTAGTATCATAAAAAAAACGTTTTTTTCAAATAAGTGACAATCAGAGAATCAAAGCTGCGACGCCATATTGCAAGACCGTTTACATCAACTCGTATATATTTGCATATTGATGGAATCATCGTTATCGTTATCCGATTGCCATTTACACCATTCGGCACAGGGTCCTTTTATGAGTATAGTATGACGACGACAACTTGGAACGTACATTTTCTGTGAATCGCACGTGGTATTGCGCCGCCATATTGAAAATGAAAGACTACGTACAATAGAGCAGCAATGTCAGTCAATTTATAATTTACTATGTAGCCTAACCTTAGCGAAATGAGAATGCTCGGCAGAAGGCACGGCCACAAGACCTATTGCAAGTAATGTTAAAAGAGGAAAGAAAAGGCTGCAACAAGTAAAATGATATAAATAAAAGATACAGTTATTATGAAACACTCCCTATAAAAGTACCTAACACAATACACTATACTCACACCAAAAGGGCGTATATAATACTATACTTTTAATAGTAATCGATGTGAAATTTAACAAATGAAAGTGATTTATAATGTGGAAATGTCTTTCAAAAATTTTGATGGTAGTGGCGACGCGTAGAACAAATTATGTAAGAATAGTAAAGGAATAGAGAATTCGAGAACGACTTAAAATTCAAAAGTGGCCAGGAACCAGAAAAGATGATGATAAAGAGGTGGGATGGCGATCAAAGAGGTCACATCTCTAGAAGTTAGGTGTAAATTAGCTGTTCTTAATCTTTAACCTATAATAATAAGGTGATATCCCAGTAACCCCTCCATTTTTGTATTTCGCACGAAGGTACTAAGACAGACACCGTTTATGAGACCGTAGCCTTGATAGACCGAAGGGGAAAAATGGTTGGATTTCTGATACGTCGTGACAGTTTTCAACGTCTAGAAGGGCAGTTCGAAGAAAAGAGAGTCAGAGCACGACCGAGACGAAGTTTACGATATGCCTGTCCATAGAAGTTGCAGTACCATGTCTGAGTGGCTATTTCTGCCGCCAAACAGTAATGTGTTACTGAGTTTCGGTTTTGAAGAGTAAGGTTGCAGGTGAAATTACATTCACATAGGACTTATCAACTTACGTCTCAGGGTAACGGGCGCTGTGGCATCGCCCCTCAGATCATTGCGCTCTAAAGCTCTGTGTGGCACTTACCACCTTGCACACGACTTGTTCATCCCGTCCCATTATACCATAAAAAAAAAGAGTTGTGAATGGTATACAGTTCTACAAGAGAACTGTAACTTCAAATCACAATATTGACTTATTGAATATAAAAAAAGATAAGGAAATTCCGAGAATAAAGTTGTCGAGTAACACTCATCGATTTTAGATTATGGTGAGTTCGCTTTATATTCAGGGCAAATGTGTGGATAAGATGTCTATCTAACAAGTAAATGCAAGTCAGAATCATTTTTATATATTTCTTAAGTACATTTTATGGTAATATCGTAGGTGGCTCTATATAACAGAAAGGTTTCCATCCATCAAAGCAGAGAAAAACATGACTTAACAACCTACACATATATTATTTAAAGACTGCTTTGAGCGGGATCCAAGCGAGTTGTGTCACATTAGACTGGTTTTTTCAATAAATCAAGGATATTACCAATTCAAGTTGAAACCCACGCCGTACCCGTAACCAGCTCGCTCGCCGGTGTCTATGTAAACTGGACAATGCCTTCATTTGTTGATACAACCAGTCTATCATAACACAATCCGCGGGCAGAGCAACAGGAAATGCTTAAAAAATACTGGCTTGCGCTATTTATTTTAGGGCTACATTTTTAACAAACATATTTGAAATTCCAGTGAAAATATAGGTTGTATTTTTGAAATAAATTTTAAATTCATGATTTTTTTTCATAAATATTTTTTTTAAAATAGCCGGTATTACATTTTTTTATTATACCAAGTGATGGGATGAACAAGTCGTGCGCCTGGTGCTAAGTGACACACCTGTCCATAAACCACACCTGACCCCTACCACGTGACCCTGAGACATAAGTTGAAAAGTCCCGTGTGTCTGTAATTTCACCAGAACTCTTACTGACCATTCAAAACCGAAACGCAATAATGCTCAGATTACTGCTTGGCGGCAGAAATAGGTAAGGTGGCAGTATTTCCCTTAACTCTTTGATAAGAAACTCTACTGCTACCAGATATTGCTTACCTAAAGACAAACAACTCACTACGCTAACATATGCCCAGGTTTTTACCTATATCTTTTCATTGGTAGTGTTAATTGATAAAGAAATAAATTCAAAGTTCTCGATTTGTATGTTACGACTATGATAAGCCATGATGATTATGACAACGAGGGATTCTTGTGACAAATTGACCAGAAAATACGCGGGTGAATCACGCGTGAGCAATTGAGTTTAGTAGCTATAAAGCTCCTTGTGAAAGAGTTCGTCCTGGGAAGTACTGCCACGTGACCAATTTCTGCCGCCAATTTTGAAGGGGTACTGGTGAAATTTAAGGGCTCGTGGGACTTGTTAACTTTACGTCTCTGGGTGAGTGGCCTGCGTTATTGCCCCTCTTCTCTGAGTGGCACTGCATTGCAGCGTGTCGCTTGCCATCATGCCAGACGCACGAGGTGTACGTCCAGTCGTTTGATAAAACAAATAAAAGAAGTACAGCTTACTTCCAAATATTACTTCTGGAAAAAGAACAAATAAAAGGTACGTTTGTACCATAAATGTCAACATTCTGAATCAGTAACTGGATCAAAGTTACGACAGAAATCAATACCTAATTGTATTACCATACTTAGTAATAAATTTGACTTACTAATAACGGTTTTGATAGTGTATTGATGGAAAACAATTTGTATTCTAATTCAGGCAATCAAATGGGACATCTGTCGTGTATTGATTGATTTTGTCGTTAGGTTCGTGTAGGCTTTCCTATATTTTGGGGTTCCGTTGTCATAAATAATAAGCTTGGTTATAACGAATCCAGAAGTCATTTGTGCGGTGTTTGTACAAAACTTCATGGGTACTATGCCTACATGTGTATGATAGAAGTAAGTAGTAAATTGGCGCTTCTCAAGTATAAAACAAAAGCGAGAGAGAGGCGGTGATATAACAGGCACAGTCTTAAAGGTCTTTTGTCACACAGCTAGCTATTCTCCGGTAATAACTCCGGTATTTGTGCACCGATTTTCATGATTCTTTCTTTTTTTGTTGGAAAGAGGGTACCTCCATAGTGGTCCCATTTAATTTTGAAGCAAATCATCCACCTCTAAGAGTGGCTTTTCAAGCATGAAGATTCATTTTTATAAATAGCGCCTAAATTTTATTATAAGGAGCAATTATTTTAATGGTTGATTTTGCTATTCTCCAATTCTAGGGATTTTTCACTCTCAATATATGTACATCTCCTGTGTCAAGTCCCATATAGTGGCGAACTAGGGGATGAACTAGGGGAACACTTTCCGGTAACCGATTTAAAAAAAAACTGGCAATTAGATGTAATTCCACGTACTTTTGAGGTCGGTTTTTTTAGTACTGATTTATACAATAGTCCGTCTTTTTTGAAGACGGACTAAAATGACAGTTCAATGCGCAAATGTGTTGCCCGCTTGCGAGCAGCTAGTGATCGCAGTCGATAAATATTATGTCGAGTATCGAGTGAATATTGGTCACGCTCATGCAATTGTTTCATTTGAATCACTTTGACCCAAAAAAATTACTGAGCACAAGTTCATTTGAATTGTCAATTTTTGTAAGTTCATACATACATACTCAGTATTTAGATCTATGTTTATGAAAAATATAAAGAGGAAACATATTTCAAAATTTGTCATTTTAATTCAATATAGATAATATTACTCGGCTGTTCTTATTAAAATGTATATGAATAAAAATGTTCTCAATATAGCAGGCTAATTAACTATATAAGAATAAAGAAGGCAATAATACCATTAGTAATCATTAGAACGTCGTAGCATTCATAATTCAGACATTTTTGGCAAAATTTTATCTTCTATTACAATCTATCGATATAGCTATCGACAATAACTACATAACTATTTAAAGTTTTACGAAAAGTGGCAACCCCACGAATCTCATTTTACTACGTCTTCAAAAAAGACTACAAAATATTTGAAGACCTTCCAAACAAAGCTGTTCAAAGTTAATTGATTGCGTAGTTGAATGGTACAATAATAGAACGACGTAACTATCAAGGGAAACATGTTAGCAGGCATATGGATTCACGAGCGCAATTATTTGAGACCGACTAACGCAAAGGGTGAAGACTGATGACGTCATGCATAGTCACGATACGGCGTAGTTGTCGCGTTTAAGAAACATAGCAGCCGTATGGTTTCAGCAGCGCCATAAATTGTGGCCGACTAAAGGGGGAGGATTGAAAACGTCACAGACGACGCGGTGTTTGAGAGAAACGCAATGGCGGGCATAATTATAGTTACGCGAGTGCTTGGAAGGTGGCAGAGCCCTATGCGGAGATGGTAATAAAACTCAACGCCTTGCCACATCCCACTCTGATGTTAGGTGATGCTGGTACTCGTTTCTCTGAACTTGTTGTAAGCGAATTTACCGACAGACTTGGGGTCGGTCACGATACAACAGTCGAATATTAAATAAAATTGCACGACAAAAAATCGAATACTTCAGTAAATAAAAATTGCCACGGAAATTAGGCAGTGAACACTAATCCGAGAATGATCGAAAAAAAAGTTTACCGACAACCCTTGTCTACCGTACGAATATTTACCAATCGGCTGTAGGTATGTTAAAAAGCGGATCAAATATGTTAATTGAAGACTCGAAGCTATAACAATTCCGATGCTAACCACGAAAACCAATTTGCTATCACGCAATGTTTGATCGAAAATAAAAGAAAACAGTATTTTATGATGATAATATTTTAATATGACTCCGATTAAATCGAATAGTTACGAAAACTCCTTGGAAAAGAGGACTTTAATGTTTCTTGATTTTTCAACCGGCTTCAAAAAAGGAGGAATTTCTTAATTCTTCTGTATTGTTTGTACGTTATAGGTACGATGTTATGCGATTATTCTGACATTAATGAATTGATTTCGATGGTTCTTTATTTGTTGAAAAGAGGGTAAATCAGTGTGTTGTTCCATTTTAATTTGGTGAAAATATCCCACCAGTAAGAGTCGCAAATAAGCCGATTTCAATTAAACGTGGTAATTAGATGTAATTCCAAAAGTTTTTATATAAAAGTTATACTTAAATACAAATACAAAGATCCGACAACAAGCACATCACAGCTTAGGATTTTTAAATAACTTTGTATTTTTATAATTATTAATACAAAGATTTTGTTTTTTATTTATTTACGTTATTAAGAGTTTATACAAGCTCAAATGGCTTTCATTGATTCTGCATAACAATGAAATTGTTGAATCAATCAGTTTGGAAAAAATATATAGTAAAATTGATGACGCATACACGCATACACTCAACACTCAACATAGCCCCGCACTAGGGAAACCCTGTGTCGCGGGTGCCATGGACACACACATAGACAACCACAAATTACACCCAAACTCACGAGAGAAATAATTGTAGGCCATACAACTATTTCTCCCGGCCCGGGAATCGAACCTGGAACCTCTGCGTGGCAGTCCGGCATGGTAACCGTTCGGCCACGGAGGCAGTTAATTGTTTTTTAATTGACAGTTAATTGAAGATATGCATTGATTACTGTACGGTGGGAAAACACGATTTCAAAAAAATTTCACGATAGAAAAAAACACAAACTTACCTCGAAATTTTACAAGGACATCGCTGATTTAATAGGTCCTTTACGATACCAATGATTTTTTTACGTAAAATAAACACGTATAGTATACGATATAAATTTTCTCAAATGGTTTTAATTTCGTTTGCAAAAAACATAAATTCAGAAATAAAGCCCGCGTCCCTGCTGCTCGACCCAAGCAAAATCTACCATATTCATATATACATATTATATGTATGTGGGAAACATTTAGATTCGACCAGAGGTGGTATAGAAGTAGTGCAAGGCAGTACGTCGTTCAAGTCTTCAATTATCGTGCCTTAAATATCTATAATGCATCGGTTCAAGCCTAGACTATGAAGCCCTTGTTAACGTGATTGAAGTCCTTCGTGCATTAGGAATAAAACCCATATTCGAACATTTCCAATCAATTGCATTAAAGCTACGTAATTTCCACGGGAAAAATACATAAGCTCTAGATAGATAGCGAACCTTAAATACAACTTTTATTACCTAACATTCACTAAGTGCTGAGTATGAGTTACACCATGCACTTTCCATACAATGTTCTAAAGAATGTTTGACACGTTGCCAATAGCAATTTTATCATCGCACCGCTAGCCACCGACAGGGAGCTCATTCTTAACTCTCTGCAACCGAGTCGATCTCGTATTGAACGGTTTCAGAAGAGCTTCTTCTTACGTACAATTAATTAGGTTGTGAAATGAACTTCCTGTCGGGGTTTTCCCGCAGGAGTACAGCATGGAGTCCTTCAAAAGGGGTTTGACAAGGTTGCTAAAGGTATGGCTACGTGCTCATAACGTCTCTGGTGTTGCAGGCGTTCATGGAGTAGTAGGTATAATCACATTTCATGTGCATCATGCCAAGTTGTCTGAAAAAACTGGGGCGGTCAAAAACATTTAGAGACAAATCATTCTTTCATCGTTGGCTATTAAAAACCGTCCATTTTAAAAAGAATTCCAGTCGATAGCACTTCAATAAAAATACGACAAAAGTAGTACCTGCCCACCCGCCCAGTTAAAATCAATTTACAACATGTTATCTTCGATCTCAGTGGAACAATATTGATTTTCCATCTACACTTCGTATCTAGACTGTAATTAAAAAATAAAACACAGACTGTTATTATAGGGTGGTTATTATAGGGTGGATATTAGAACTGTATGAGAGTCTGTTTTTATGGAACTCGGATATTATATTGTTAGTTTTATAACGAGATGAAGCAAATGTGAAGCACGTATCTGCTATTAATAGTATAATAATTAATTATACAAATTCGTAAAGCGACTCGTGGTAAAAATCTGGGCCAAGTTCCAGAATAGAAGAAATAATTTTTTGCAAAAACTGTTTTATATAGATGGATAATTCTCAAGGAAAAACCATACAAGTAATTAAGCATTTCTCTAAGTCAGAGATTGCGGAAACCTAAGTTCCGGAAGTACATAGGGCGCACTATAAGTTTCCGGTACTGGCCACTTACATAAGCAATATTTAAAAAGTAATTACAACATTTGAATATAGAATACAGTTTTTTTGTTTCATCTAACAGTCACTTGTTTTTACACGTGTGAATCTCAGTGACGAATTTCGTGATGGTCGCCCGTCCACTGCTGTGAACAACAAAAACATCGATGCTGTGCGCCGTATGATCAAAACAGACAAGCATGTGACATACCATGAGATTTGGGCATCTTTAGGCATAGGCATGAGTCAAATACCATCAATACACAAACATTTGGGTGTGAAAAAGCTGCGCTCTCGGTGGATCCCACACAATTTGACTGAGGCTCAAAAAACGGATCGCGTCATTTGGTGCAATGCCATGCTTACCAGATTCAACGAAGGGGCGTCAAATTTGGTGTGGGTAACAGGTGACGAAACATGGATTTATAGTTACGATCCGAAAACAAAGAAACAAAGCAGCAATCGAGTGTATGGGTCTTTCGAGGTGAGCCGAAACCAACCAAAGTGCCTCTAAGCGGATGATTGCTTCTTTTTTTAATAAAACTGGACACGTGGCTACTGTTGCTTTGAATAATCGTTGTACCGTGAATAGTGATTGGATACACGACTATTTGTTTGCCGAAAATTATTGACAAACTCCGTAAAAATAACGCGATAATGCCAGTTCTCACACGGCCAGACAGACAAATGAATTTTTGAAGGTGAACTTCGACCTTATGAGCCATCCCACGTACAGTCCCGACCTGGCACCTTGTGACTTTAATTTATTTCCAAAAATTAAGAACCAGTTACGCGGTCAACGATTTTCATCACCTGAAGAGGTTGTCGAGGAGTATGAAAAATATGTTTCAGAGATTGACACGGAGGAGTGGCATAAATGTTTTCAAAATTGGTTCATTCGTATGAAAAAGTGCATTAACGGTAACGAATAGAATAGAGAATATTTTATGAAACAATAAATTCATTTCTGACCATTTACAGTATTTTTTCTTGTTCATTCCGGAAACTAATAGTGCGCCCCACGTATAATCGTAATTTTAGGTTTCGGAACTAGAAAGTTTGTCCGTCTGTTTTGTGAACACAAAACCTATATTTTTAAACTGCCTCTGTGGCCGAATGGTTGTCATGTCGGACTGCCACGCAGAGGTCCCAGAGTCGATTCCCGGGCCGGGAGAAATATTTTATTACCTACATTTGTTTATCTCGCGAGTTTGGGTGTAATTTGTGGTTGTCTATGTATGTAACCTGGCAACCGCGACACAGGGTTTCCCCAGTGCGGGGCTATGTTGAGTGTTTTCCCTAAGAAAAGTAGGCAGAGGCTGTGGAGACCCAAGCCCTGTAATGCTTATTTTTTGTTTGTGGAGCAGTAAGATATTTCCTCTGTTGTGAGCTTCTAGTAGCAGTAGAGCTCCTTGTGAAAGAGTTCGTCGAAGTAGTACTGTGAGCTTTACTGCGTTTCGGTTTTGAAGAATAAAGGTACTGGTAAAATTACAGGCACATGGGACTTGTCAACTTGTGTTAAAAAAGGTCCACGACTCGTTCGCCCCGTCAATGAGTGTCATTAACAAAAGAAAACAAAATTTAAAGAATGGCGAAATAAATTTAAAAGCTATGGCTCCATATTTAGACAAGAGTTTGTATTTTAGGAGCCAGGGGTCTACTCTAGGTGTATGTCTAAAATAATTTGCTGGCAAGTAAGTAATATTCGACCAAAGTAAAAAACAATGTCAAGTACGAAGCTTCATTCGCGTCATCCGTCTTATAATTTAATCGAGTATCACTTATTTGACAGTAATTTGTTTCGGACAGATGTGGGACTTGGGAATGAGAGTACTGGGGGCCTACCATAACCTTTCCAAAAACAATCTTGTTTCAATGTAAGCTTAAAGTAAGCTTATAATAATATTCTATTCTACTCCATTTCCTTAATGGCGGCCACTAGGCTTGGGCCTGTTATAATATTACTCATATTCGCACCATGACGAACTTATCTACCTAGAAGTGTATTATTGCTAAAATGACTGAAAGAACCATTGACTTACACGAATGATTTCCTAATATTGTCTATTCCTTACTAAAAATAGGAAAGAAATAACGCTATATGAACTGTACAATGCCATCTCTTTCTTTTTTGATGTTCCGAATCGTGTTATCGTAGTATAATGTTAAAGTACTTAATGTTATTTACATTAAGAGAATTTTAACTGCCAAAAAAAGAAAAGTATGTTATAATGAAATCTATTAAAATTACGTTGTTATCGATTATTATTCCGCATTTTCACGAAGAAAAATAAATAAAACAAGCTGAGTCTTGATATTCACGTTGTCAATTCGGAACTATAGTCTAGTGTCAACTGTTAGTTTCGCCAAGGAGCGTATAGATGGCGCTGTCATAATTTTACAAAATAAACATTGCGTATTTTTATTTTACGAGAAATTATTTCCTATGTGCTATTAAATAAAAAAAATATTGAAGAGATAAATATAAATAAATAAGTTCAACTTAACTTTTAATAATTACAAATCATATTAAGACAATAAAACTGAAAATAATATTGTTTCCATTGCATCCGTGTAACTATTTTAATATTGCTAAATTTGACATAAGAGCAATATTACTTTAATATTTAAGTCGCGTCATAGTACGAACTAAGAGAATGAATAGTCACAAAGCTGCCAATAAAACATCATAGTTTTAACATTACAAATAAGCTTACTTTGAGCGCGTTATGGCACGAAAAGTACATTGAATAAGGTTAAAGTAATATTGTTTTAAGAGGTTGTGGTAGGCACCCAGGGCTAGTTTTCAGTTAATCATAACCATGAGGATAATGGATAAAAAGGAAAATAAAGTATAAAACATAAAATGAGAGTGTTACAAATAACTATTATTAGTACTTGTTACATATCATACTCATGATGATCGCACGCTCAATTAATGCATGCAGAGGGCATTAACATGATCACGTGTAGTAATTTAATATGCTCGCAATTGCAGGATTAACGAGACCTGTTATGATATCATTAATAACTGATTAAAATATACAGAGCGCCCCAGGGTTGTGCCACACGAAGGGGAAGTAAGTACCTTAAATACCGTAGATAGAAAATTTTACTGCAAGAAGACTTCATTTTGATTTTGAAAACAATTCGCACTCCATTCAAAGATTTTTAAATAATCGCCTGTTTGAACCGAAAATCGAACCCGCCAAATGTGAAAAAAAAGCCTGTAGTTTTACTATACCCATCGAAAGCCTACTAAACATAGCATCTTAAATAAAAAAGAAGACCTTGAAATTTAGCATTTAAAATAATTACGTACATTGAACTTAACTTACAATCAATTTAAGTTATTAAATGCTGGAATTGTATTGTACATCATACAAATTGTCACTCTTTTGGTAATTTTGCTTATTTATTTATGTTTTCATGGTGAATAATAAAAATAATACGTCTAAGTTCAGTTTGGTACTCCTGCACATTCTAATATCGGCCACTGTAAACTAAGGGTCGTATTCCAGAGCTCTACTCAATACTCAAGTCAGGACTTGAGTATTGCAGTGAGCACTGAAAATCATACGAAATTCCTTGCCATTAGGGTCGAATTTTTAGTGCTTGAAATCATATTCAAGTCTGCTCAAATCCTAACTTGAGCATTGAGTAGAGTTCTGGAATACGACCCTTAGTCTTTTACAGATTCATTTCCCTGAACAAAATTTCAAATTAAATGTTGAATTTCATGGTCTTCCTTTTATTTAAAATGCTATGTTATTCAGAAGAAAATAATCCTTATGACAGAGGCTTTCTATCTGTTTATTAAAATTACAGTTTTTTTTTACATTTACCGGGTTCGATTCTCGGCTCAGACAGGCGATTATTTAAAAATCTTTGAGGACAGTTCGAATTGTTTTTTAAATCAAAATTAAGTCTTCTTTCAGTAAAATTTTCTATCTATGATATTTAAGGTACTTTCCTTCATTGTGGCATAGCCGTGTGACGGTCCGTACGTTAAACATAGAACCTAACACACATGTTTCGCCTCAATGATCGAATGACACGTATAAATGATTTCCATACATGGTAATCGGTGACAGGTAGCTTTGACTTTGCCTTTCTTTTGGTCATGGTAAGTTCGCCTTGGTCTTGGTCTGTGGTCGGCCCTTACCAACTTGCCCCCTCACTCACGCCTTAAAAATCTATGTTGTCAATAATCTTCCATTCATTCTCTCTTTATGTTTCTGTATTTTTGTCACTACATCTTGATAGATAGATGAAACGTTTATTCAGCACAAATACAAGTAAATAAAAACATTTACAATCATTTCACAATGTATAACACAAAAACACATGGAACATATTAAGTTAGTACACATTGATATAAACACATATTTATAGAGAAAAACAAAATTTTATATCGGTCATACCTATTTGCAAAATTTGAGCTGAAACTAGCCTATATTTCACACCTCTTTTGAATGATGTTACGTAATACTAAAGTCTACCTTCTCGGTCATAACTATGTCTTGATTACCTCTCATTATTTGTAATCAGTAACATTACTGGCGAAAACATTTTCATTTCATTTCATTTATTCATGTTACATTGTGCAAACACATTTATCATTACAGATATAAATCTAATTGTGCATGTAACATTTTGAATGTAACGTGTATATGCAAATAAATAAATAAATAAATAATTCGATAATGTCAAATCACTTAATTTTTAAAATAAATTCGTTACTAAATTACTAAATAGCTTTCATTCATAAACATTATAATAAAAATAATAATGTAAACATTTCAATTTCTTATAACTATTTCTTACATATAGTGTCAAGGGCTACGTCTGCGAATCTCGACATCGAACAACAAAAAATATCAATTTTTTTAGAAATGTCATTTAAAAGACGCAAAGCGGTAGTGAGCGGCGCATGCTCCAGCATTTTGGTCCTGCATGGCGGCAGCGCTATATCTTCCAAGCCGCAACGCTCTCTTATCACACTGTTTCGTAATTTATCCATCAGAGTCACTCCAACCCTACTTCTCAAAGCTCTCATTTCCACTGCAATAATTTTACTTTTATGCAAACTTAAGTAAAATTTTCCAATTTATAGCTTTTTATTTGTACGGCTAAGGTTTTCAATGGTGAGGGTGCTGGTGAAACGGTGCCCGTAGGCCCTTTTCAACTTATGCTTCAGAGTGACGGGCGCAGTGGACGTGCCCTTCAGATCTTTGCGATTGAAAGCTTGCCACTGGAACTGTTATGGAAAGATAAGTCGCTTACCATCAGGCACGACGTACCCTAGGTATCATAAAAAAAAGCTTTAGTAAAAACCGCATTAAAATATCTGTGTTAAAATATAACCTAGTAGCAGTAGAGCTCCTTGTGAAAGAGTTCGTCCAGGGTAGTACTGTCACCTTACTTATTTTTGCCGCCAAGCAGCAATGTCAGCATTACAGTGTACCGGTTTTGAAGGGTAAGGGTGCTGGTGAAATTATAGACACATAGGACTTGTCAACTTATGTCTCAGGGTTACGGGCGCAGTGACAGTGCTCCTCAGATCTTTGCGATTTAAACATTGACTTACAAATAAATGGACGACGGGTCTAATACAAAAACCACGAAAAAAATGTCCCAAGTCAACCTATTTAAACGTAGTGACATGTAAAGGAATATGAAAAAGCTAAAACGTTGAATTTAAATTGTAATGTCATCGCAGTACTATCTAATTTTGCTTGGTTCGCTGTCAGTCGAACAAACGAAGACTAAAGCGTGAATGACTCTCTGTATACGATTTTAACGCCCTATAAGTTCGGACACTTTTTAGCGCGGACCCGACGTCCATATAATTGTAAGCCAATGGATTTAAAGCTCTGAGTGGCACTGCAACTATTATGGACAGGCGTGTAGCTTACCATCAGGCACACGATTTGTTCGTCCCGTTACTTAAAATTATTAAAAAACCTTACGAATAAATATAGTACAGAACAAGTACAACAAGATTTATAAGTGTGGACATAAAACAAAACAGACGATAAAAGAAAGGCGAAAGAAATTTAAAATACTATGGCTCCTAAATTAGACGAGGTTCTGTGTCTTTGGAGCCAGTGCTCAGTTATGCGGGACAAAATATGTGCCTATGTGTAAAATAAAACATAAAGTAAAAGCGATAACTGTGAGGATAATAAATTACAAGATGAATGAAGTACAAAAAGTGAGTAATGTAAATATGTGGGTTTGTATTATGATCTTTGGTGACCTTGAGGGCTTAACGGTTTACATTGTAGGCGCTGAATGCGGAGGTCTTGGGTTCGATTCCCGGTAGGACCAATTTGGGGTGTTCTTGGAAGCTCCCCAGAGTGAATTCCGCTGCTCTGGTACTCATAGCACAAGGAAATTTCCGAGTTGGAGACCAGACAATTGGTGTGGTAGTCTGGCACATATTTGAGTGTATTTCTTTTATTATACCAAGTGACGGGATGAACAAGTCGTGCACCTGATGGTAAGCTACACGCCTGTTCATAACAGTTGCAGTGTCACTCCGAGTTCTAAATTGCAAAGATCTGAGCGGCACTGCCACTGCGCCCGTCACTCTCGAGACATAAGTTGACGAGTCCCATGTGCCTGTAATTTCACCCTTACCCTATAAAACGGGAACACAGTAATGCTGACATTACAGCTTGGCAGCCGAAATAGGTAAGATTACAGTACTGGCATGCTCTCCAGCTTCGCCTATACTAAATCGCGCGTCACATATAAGCCTCTTGGCACGCTTTTCAACTAAATTCAATATGGCGAGTTGGTATTTAGCAGAGCCGTCCCATGGGTGGCAGTAGTACTCCATACAAAACTCACTAACTCCTCAATTAGGTCCTTACAATACACTATCGAGAAACCATGGTCGCCAATGACCTGCATGCCATCACGCCCGTCTCCCACTGAGGTAAGCAGATACCATGAACTTCCACTTGTGACAGTGTGACCTCCTTACATCGTCATCCCACCTTTTTATCGCCTTTCCCATGTTCGTGGCCACTCGCATTTAAATTTTGAATTATTCCATAGCTCTTTTGCCTCGCATTCTGATTTTGTTTAGTTCCATCGTCACTTGCTGCTCGATCGCGACAGCGTACGGAGCTGGTTAAAATTCAGTCGCGTCTAATTTTGATTCCTTTACTAAGTTTATAATCGTCAGTAATCTAAATCATGTACCAATTTTAATAAGTTTATAATCACTACAGCCTTTATCATGTACCTACGAATACGTATCTGTAATTCAGTATATCTCGGCCCTTTTGGGGTAAGTGTCTGCTTAATATCTTATTCATCAAGTTAGGAAGTGTAGTGTTGTGTAGTAATGTACCTGTTTTCTATATATACCTTTTATTGTTACAGCCTTCTTTGTTACCTTTTCTTCTCTTTAACCGACTTTAGATAAATTTGTGGACCTGAAGTTTTCTGTTTTACTGCCGTGAACCTGCTCACGGCTTATTAGGGTTACAACCCTTTCACAATTAGCACGCTTCTGATATACATACCAGATTATTTTTGTGATGTACCAGTGGTTTTTACTTTATACATCACTTGGAAATATAATGAGGGTCTATTTGTGGCTGGGGATTACATGCTCTTGAGTGTAATAAATAAATATTAGACATACGTTACACTGATCCCAAAGTAACTAAAGAACCTGTGTTAGGGAAATCGGAAACAACGACGGTACCACATACACCCAGGCAATAATAGAAAAGTTAGTTTTTCTACATTGACACGGTTGGGGATATAACCCGGGTCCTCAGATTTAGAACCACCAACACGCCATGAAAACCGCTATGCAAGCCACCACGGAGGTCGTCATATAAATTAACATTTTTGC
Organism: Hyposmocoma kahamanoa; assembly: GCF_003589595.1. NCBI lineage: Eukaryota > Metazoa > Arthropoda > Insecta > Lepidoptera > Cosmopterigidae > Hyposmocoma > Hyposmocoma kahamanoa. The sequence continues at coordinate 1,558,221 of NW_020653993.1, forward strand.
AACATAGTCACAAGGAGTCATTTTTCCTAAGGCCGTGCGAAACAGAAAAAAGAAACTGTACCATTTTTTCGACTCCCAGTATTGTAAAGACCTGCACACAATGTTGTCGTTAATATAAGAATGTAACGCACGGTCACATTCCAAACGAACCTTTTAACATAACAAGAGATGTGATGTGGAAATAAGGAAAAAAATATGCAACATTTTTGTTAACTGCAGTAAGGTTCCGTATTTTAAATATCTGAGTTTATTGCCTCTACTTAATTACGGTGGCAATTTTTATTGTTTAATGTTTGAGTGTATTATCGAGACATATTACATAATAAATAATACTTTATGATAATATTCTACAATACTTAAATAATAAAAAAATTGCCACCAAAATTAAGTAAAAATTTCTCCGTTGCATCCATTGACTTACAAATAAATGGACGACGGGTCTAATACAAAAACCACGAAAAAAATGTCTCAAGTCAACGTATTTAAACGTAGTGACATGTAAAGGAATATGAAAAAGCTAAAACGTTGAATTTAAATTGTAATGTCATCGCAGTACTGTCTAATTTTGCTTGCTTCGCTGTCAGTCGAACAAACGAAGAATAAAGCGTGAATGACGCTCTGTATACGATTTTAACGCCCTATAAGTTCGGACACTTTTTAGCGCGGACCCGACGTCCATATAATTGTAAGTCAATGAGTTAAATGTATTTTTTATTTAAAAAAAAGGAACCGTCTGAACTTTGATTCAATGGTTGCATCATACATTTGACTAAATAATCAACATAATCAATCTGGTATCTTCACAGTTTATATATTAAGTTTTATTTTTTATTTTTTATATAGCCTAGGCTTTTAAAAGCGAAAAAAATGTGTGCAAATGATATCAAAAATAAAATAAAAAATGCTCATTAAATAACAAGCAACTGGGACTTGTCAAGTTACATCTTAGGCTGACGGGCGCAGTGGCAGTGTCCATAAAATCTTTGCAATTTAGGTCTCTGAGTGGCACTACGAGCACGATTTGTTTGTCTCGACGCTTGGCGTCATAAAAAAAAATTTGGCCATTTTATTTCTTTAAATATCACAAGGAACTCCAAAAAAATTGCCACCCACTGTGTGTTTTGAAAATAAAATGCAATACTTTAAGCATACAGTCGTTCTATTGAGTGTGGAGGCGTTGAAAATTAAGTTAAGCGTTATTTTTCCTAGAACGATACTGCCATTGTCAAGTTCGGTTACAATTGAACGATTTGCAATACGTTACATTTTTACTTGAAGTAAATATTCATGTTCATAATCAGTGTTTGTCATAGGCACAGTATATTTACGAAAACTAATTAGTCTGTCTGAAATTTCGGATTGAATGAATGAATGAATGAAATATTCTTTAGTGCACATTAAAAATTACAATTAGAATAAATACACAAATAATAATATTATACTATTATACTTATATTACTTGTATATATATAATAAGAATACTTCAATACTTTTGTAGGAAAATAAAATAAATAGCAATAATAATAAGATAAATATACAAAGGAGATTATAACACTATGCAGAAGAAAATAAAATGAAGGAATGGAGATTTAAAAAAAAGACTTAGTATAATTATTAATACAAAGATCGAACACTCAGAAAAAAATCCTTTGAACCGGCCGGATTCGAACAGACGTCTTCTAGTACACCGTGTCAGACGCTATACCAACTAAGCCACGGAACAAACCAGCGGATCTCACGAATTTTTCTGTGTGTTTGTTGTCGTATCTTTGTGTTTTGCTTTTTCAACTACTTTTTATCCGTAGCGCCATCTATGAGAAATCTTAAGTATTTCGTCACCAGTTAGATACCTTTACAGCCACCAGCCCTGGCTAGAGATGACGCTATTCATTGTATTAAATTTTTTTTTGTAATTGACATTCAATTATTTTTTATGTGAAATTACTCCACTACTTTCTTATAATTATTAATACAAAGAACGAACACTCACTTTGTATTAATAATTACAAAAAACTTAGTAGTTACGGAAATAATCCTTAACACGACGTTTGAAGCAATCAAGAGAAGGGGATCGACGAATAGTTTTTAGGAGAGAATTCCATTCCAAATTTGATTGAACATAAATAAAAGGCAAAAAATTGCAACAAAGATAATGTTAGCTGTGGTAGCCTAATAGTTTTACTACCTACTACCGCCTCTCAAGGCCGTGGGTTCGAACCCGGACAGGCACCTTTGAGTTTCTCGGAGTTTAAGCACGAAATTTAATTTGAAATTTACCATAAGCTTTTCAGTGAAGGAAAACGACGTGATGAAATCTGCACGTCGAAGAAGGCTCACAACACTCGGAGAGCTTGTGATTGGATCAGTGTGGCGGACTGTGGCCTTAATCCTCACCTGAGAGAAGACCCTTGTCCAGCAGTGGTACGTATAAATGGGTTGATGATGATGATGATGAAATATAACACGGACAATGGCAGCACAGATCTAATGAACGTGGTGCAGGCCCCACGATTAGAAATATAACTCGGACATCCATAACAGATGCAGTGCCACTCAGAGCCATAAATCGCATAGATCTGAGGGGCACTTCTACTGTGCCCGTCACCCTGAACCATAAGTTGATAAGTCCCATGTGCTTGTAATTTCACCAACACCTTTGCCCTTCCAAACCGGAATGCAGTAATGTTTACATTACTGTTTGGCGGCAGAAACAGGTAAGGTGGCAGTACTTCCCTTAGTACTTTACTCTTTCACAAGGAGCGCTACTGCTACCTTCTGCCTAAGGCGAACGTTCTCCTAAACAAGTCTCAAGTTCGAGAGGGAATTCCCTGCACTATGGGTACCAATAGAGTTTCGTATCAGAGAGTTTTCATGAAAGAGTCCATACTGGAACGTACTGTCACCTTACCTGTTTCTGCCACTAAGCAGTAATGTAAACATTAATGCGTTCCAAATTTGAAATTACACATGGCAGATGGGACTTGTCAACTTATTTCTCAGGGTGTATGGCGCAGTGGCAATCCCTCTGAGTGGTAGTGAAACTGTCGCTTACCACCAGCCACGCGACTAATTCGTCTGCCACAAAATCATAAAAAAATCCAAAGCAACTAAATTCTGTAGGAAAGCGCGTTTCTTGAATAGGACCTAACGGCAATTGAACCGGGGATTTCTCATCCAGCCCTAAGTCAATTGATGTACACGATAAAACGTAGTTAATTTTCATTTCGCGTGTTGTGGTTTAGATTTAATCAAAGCCTGGGACAGACTGAATTGATTTGTTGTCTAATTTTGTGTTATAAAACGTTGTCGGAAGTTGTTAAAAAGAGGTTTGTTTCTTTATTTTTATTCCGGAGTTGTTATTTTGTAACCAGGATCATGTCAATTACGCCAATTTTGGTTTTAATTTTTTCCCGTACTAATATGGTTTATTTTGCTTGGGTCAAGCGGCGGGACACTGGCTTTATTCCAGAAATTATTTTTTTATAAACAAAATTACAGCCATTTTAAAAATGAATATCGTATACTATAGGTGTTCTATTTGGTTCAGTTAATGTAAAAAAAATCATTGGTATATGTAAAATACCAATTGAATACAGCGGTTTTCTTGTAAAATTTCAAGATAAGTTTGCGTTTTTTTTTCTATCGTGAAAATTTTTAGAAATCACACCGTATACTTGTTAGTGTATATCCTCAATAATTAATATAAATTTTTTTGCCAAAGTGATTGATCCCATACTTTCACTGTTATGCGGAATCAGCCAAAGCACGGTTACCATGCCGGACTGCCACGCAGAGGTCCCAGGTTCGATTCCCGGGCCAGGAGAAATATTTGTATGACCTACATTTGTTTCTCTCGTGAGTTTGGTGTAAATTGTGGTTGTCTATATGTGTGTCCTTGGCACCCGCGACACAGGGTTTCCCTAGTGCGGGGCTATGTTGAGTGTGTGTGTTATTATTATTATTATTAATTATTAAAGGTTGTATTAACTCTTAACAATAAAACTGAAACTAAATAAGATATAATAAAAAAACGATTAAAGATGGTTGTAGATCTCGTTTTGCTAATACCAGATGTGTTATTAACTTAATTGTACAAAAAATTTCGATTACGTTGTTTTCACTTCAAGTTACATAATTATTAAAATAAAAACAAAATGTTACACTTAGGTTAGGGCTCCGTCACTCGCTCAAGGTTACGCGATAAGTGCCTATCGCTGAGTGCGCTGACGTCGGCGCAAGCGCTTATACAAGTCTTTCATTTACATTACAATCTTTGTATAACCCCAGCATTCGGTTCCGTACGACTACACACGGCGGGCAACGTTTAGTTTCACTTCTCTGTGCGCAAGTTTAGGTTCCTGTTTCTTCGTAGTGAGCGCCTGGTATCATTGGTCAGATTTAGTAGGCTATTATACCGTGGGTATTTTTAATTTTGTATGAGAGTTAAGAAGAGTTACTATTAAATAATCGATAGTTTAGTCTGTAGTAAACTGTATGTATACTTAAACTCTAGCCAATTCGATGTATTTTACAACATGACGATCTCCGTGATCGAGTGGCTTGCACACCGGTTTTAACGGTGTCGCCATCTCTAAGGTCCCACGTTCGATCGGCCGGGTCAATGTATAAAAACTAACTTTTCTATATTGTTTCGGGTCTGGGTTTGTGAGGTACCGCCGTTGGTACCGATTTCCACGACACAAGTGCTTTTAAGGTAGTGGAACTTATGATGGACAGTGCACCAACCATGAACATTTTTGAACTATACCATCAAAAATAAGGAAACGCTAATATTAAACGTTAATATTTTACAATTTTTTTTGGCGGCCATCTTTATTCGCCATTATCGTGGTGCGAAATAAGACGGTGATAATAAATTAAAAAAACGATATATTTGTAAGGACCGCACCTCAGGTACATTTTTATAATCATATGAATGTAGTATTTAAGTGTGTGGTGACTTCTGTGGTTATTGTGTATTTTGGTGTTATTTTAAGCATCTAAACAATGCATAACCGTAAATGAATAACATAACATCTATTGGAAAATTTGAAGTGTTTATTACTGGATCTCATTTAGCTGTTTATCCAATCATGAAAATTTTTGTCCATAATCGGATTTTACCATTAAAGAGCTTTACTTTTGTTTGCCGTCTTTATAAAGCCAGACTTTTAACGCAGTTCATAGCTTGTTCCTTTATTTTAAGTCTACACAGTAATGGCAACAGTGTCCGTCCCGGTCGTCTATTACTGGATTTGATTATTTTAGACATGGCACTGAAACAAATGACCACCCATTGTTACCAGTCACAAATGGGTCATATGAAACTTCACACCATTCCTTTAGAAACAAGTTTAAGCACATGCAAGATCTGAGACTTCTTTAAGATTGAATTTTGAAAGAAATCGTCTATGACGGGGTGTCCATAATTGAAAATTGGGCTGTCCGTATTAGGATACTCAGACAGGGTCTATTTTTTCTCGAATAGCAATGTTTTCTTTATTAATTGATCTGACACTATCAATTAGTGTTTGAAGACTTTTAATCAATTAATTCTTTCCTTGAGTTCCACAGGGTAACTTAACCAAGACTAAAAGACTGAAATAATCAATAAACTGTTATAATTATTAATACAAAAACCTTCGATCTGGCCGGATTCGAACCGACGTCTTCTAGCAAACCGTGCCAGATGCTATGCCAACTAAGCGGTTTGCTAAAAAGTTGCTGAAAAACTTAATACAAAGATACGACAACAGCAAAGCACATATAATCATTCGTGATGTTTTTCTAATTGTCCGATCTTTTTATTAATAATTATAACAAGCTAGTGGAGTAATTTCACATAAAAAATAATTGAATAGGTGAAGAATATTGAATAAAAATGTAAAAATAATCCTTAAACAGTCCATGATTGGCTCCACTACCTTACTTTGGTATCGGAGCATGTATGTGGTGATGTCTAATTTTTATTTTTATTTATAATTACCACAATGTCAGTATTCTACCCCGAAATTCAACTAGGATATTGATGATACTATTCTTCAAATCATGTCTGTAACTAATTTTGTTGAATAGAATTTTCATATCATTAGTCAGAGAACGTTTCCAGTAATTAATTATTTATACAATTGTGTCATCCCTAATGATTTTTTGATTTGAAGGAAGAGATCGCAAACATTGGAGTTCTAGTTCTGAAGTGGAAATTAATGCTGGATGAGATATTATACACGGTGGAACGGAACGACCGACAAAGCCGAAAATATCACGTTAAGAACCCTACATACATGAGTTTTATTTACTTTAAATGAAAATCAGAGCAGTTGGAAAATGTTCGTCCAGATTTAATTTTCTTTCGCGGTGCAACAACCCTACGCGAATCAATCGTGTTAGTACATCTACTGCCCCACAGGCGGCGTTCGTGTCATTGGCACTCGCAAAAGAAATAAGTGTACTCACTTGAATAGGTAATTAAAAAACATTGAACTTACTTTAAATTAAAAGGATGTTCGATTTGTCCACGTCCCCTTTACTCTTGCAGACATTCAGACATTTCAGACACATTCCTGGGTGTGCCGGTCACACGCCGATGTGGTTTTCCACACAAACACACTAATACACTTTACTTGCTTAACACAAACACTACTTATAAACAGCACTATTCCAATAACTTGCTGTCACAACCCAAAAATTAATAAGTAAACGTTGTTTTGTGTTGTAAACACGAGAAAAACATGAGACCACGAGTTACCAAACAACCAGTCATTTTGAACTAATTTATGAATGAAAAAGTGTTACCAATTAGACTAAAGCAAATATCACTAAACAGAATGGTCACAGTACAAGCAAAAGACTCCTGAATACTAAGATAAAAATAATATTAAATTTTAAACGATTAAACCTAATTAAATACGCACCAATAAATACCAAATTTTTTTTTTGTCGCTAGTTATAAAAGACGCTTTTGATGTCAAATCGTCACATAAAGGGACAAAGTTGCTTACTTGGCAACTCTGCATAGAGATGCGCGTGGCGGCGGCGTACGCATCGGATATCATTGATAACTAATATCTAAATGTTAATTTAAAAAAAAAAACAATTATGATAAAGAAATAGGTTTCGCAATAATCGTCTTGTCTGGTATAAGTACCATGAGCAATTCAAAAGTAAAAGTAAGGTAACTGCAGGTCGTTTAATGAATTGTAATAAATAATCAAATTTAACAATGTGATAATCGATACTCAAAAATAAGAAAACGAACCGTGGAGGTGGTCTGCAGACCTCCAAGCACCGATTTATTTATTTTCACATTACATTTATTAAAATTTCAACTACTCATCTCAAGTTAACAGAAATTTTCGTTTTAAATGTTGATCTCATTAAAATGAACTCTTCGTTTTAAAGTTAGTAAATTCTTGTATTGTAAATTAAAACTATTTCCAAATGCATTGAAAAATAGACTAGTACAAAAAAACGATCTCCCAATTATGCTGCCAAAAACAGATAACAGGTATCAAATCTCTAAATCTCTAAGGTTATAAGCGACGTGATTGGCTGCCTCAATTTACTATTTTACGTCAGGGTCGGATTAAGGGTTACGAGACTATTGTAATTTGAGTATTTGACGCATGTTGTAGAACGTGTTTACTTAATTTAGTTATGTTTATTTAAGTTAGTCTTATCTTATGACGCAGAAAACATGGTTGAACTCCTGTCAGAATCATTTAGAAAACTTTACTTTTCTTAAGTTGTTGTAGGTAGTTTATAACAACGCATAGTTTAGAAACAACATGTCTCCCGAAGATTCTATGAGAGGTGCATTTTTTCGGTAAATGTAAATATTGGGTCGTCAAACACGGAATTTAGGGGTGTTAATTACTCTCAAAATAATACAATAAAATACCCGAATAATTAATCATGATTCACATGATGACCGATCAAACAAAGTGATTGATCAAAGAAAGCGACTGATGGGGTGCTGATCAACGACGGAGGTCAGCGACCTATTAAATTTCAAAGTTTTTTGCCCTGAGTACCTCCCGGTAGTTGCCTCCAAACAGCTGTGTTTTATGATGTAGGGTTGACAATACAGACTTTTCAAGCAAATCTTTATCATTGAATAACTTGGAAACTATTACACTTAGAGCAAAAAGACTTTCAGCACAGTTAAGTACATATTTAAGACTCTTCACGGTTTTCGGCTTTGTCGGTCGTTCTGTTCCACCCGGTATAGTAAATTAATATAAAAATGCTTACAATTTTGTTTCTTTTTATCTATTATCTACAATTTAGCCAGTAAGTACTAATAGGTAACTAAAACTTAATTATTATATTTGCGATTGTTACACATATGAAATGAAACATTTTTTTCAAACCAACAACGTTTCGGTACCTTTACAGGTCCCATGGTCATCCCTAAGTCAAAAAACATATAGCTATATGCCATTAAGATCAGAAAAAAATCTCCACTGCACCTCAGTCTTTGGCTAGGTGGACTACGATGGTCAAAAGTGCAGTCGCGATCTTCAGCAGTGAGGGATTCGAAAAAGTAGTTTCATTTTTTTTTATAACATCAAGTGACGGGACGAACAATTCGTACGCCTGATGGTAAGCAACACGCCTTTCCATAACGTTGCAGTGCCACTCAGAGCTTTAAATCGCAAGGATCTCATTGTCATTGCTACGGCGCCCGTTACCCTGGGACATAAGTTGACAAGTCCCATATGCCTGTAATTTCATCAGCACCCTTCAAAACTGGAACGCAGAGATGCTCACGTAACTGATTGGCGGCAGAAATAGATAGAGTGGCAGTACTTCCCTGGACGAATTCTTTCACAAGAATCTCTACTTCTACTAAACTTAATTGCTCTCGCGTAATTCAAGCTGCATATTTTCTGGTCGATTTGTCATAAACAGCATGTCATCAAACGATCATCATGTAGTTTAACATATCGTAACACACGAATCGAGAAGCTATTGTGAATTATTTGAATTTGTGTTTTTTATCAGTTAACACTATCAAAGAAAAGATATAGGTAAAAAAGGGCGCATGTTTACGTAATGAGTTGTTTCTCTTTAGGTAAGCAATGTTTGGTAGCAGTAGACCTCCTTGTGAAAGAGTTCATCCAGAAAATTACTGCCAAGGGTGAGGGTGCTGGTGAAATTACAGAGACATGGGACTTTTCAACTTGTTTCAAGTTGACGGGCTCAGTGATAATCAAATCTGTGCTCAGATTTAATAGCTCTGAACAGCACTGCAACCTTTATGAGGTTGCAGTTATTTAGGTGAGTCACCACCGGGCGCACGACTTGTTTATCAAATTAGTTATGAAAAAATGTTATGAATTTTAAATTGATACTATTATTTCATTCATTAGTCGTACGTACGAATAGGGACTTCGCAAACTTTATAATAACTGGTCAGGTAAGTATTACGTCTACATAACTTAATTACTTACTTAACTATTTAAATTCCAATTACGCGAAGATGCCTAAATAATAAGCGTTGACAAAATGTTTTTTACACCTGCCATCGTTGGTTGCCTATCAACGTTTTGTTATTAAACATTACATGTCTGATTTGGCTAGAGTATACTATGTATGTAAACTGCGATTATGTTTAGATTGTAATTGACGGCATCTGTACTCAATAATGAATTATAGGGTTACTATGCATCTCTATTCACGGATCAAGCTTAGAGAACGGAATTCCTTTGATGCAGTTTTACGAGTGGCCAGGTCTATTGCGATAGTGATGTGACGTTTTGGTTTACCGATATCGATGTTATTGTTTGATTGGGTGATTAATTGTATTTTGTATTTGGGCCCGATTTAGAGCGGTGGAGGCGTGGTGGTTTTACTCTTATTTACTTATGTTTTAAAGCCTTGTTGTTCTAAATATAACAAGTTGCTGCTCTAAATATAACAAGGGTTGTAAAGGATTATAATAGTATAAAGTACATACTTTACGTAACATTATGTATAGTTTTGAGTAATTTAGTGTAATTTTAAAATCTTTATCTAAAATCTAAGTGTTTGAGAAATTTGCCAAAAAATATTTATACGTTGCTAAAATTTATGTTTTTTTTTATTTAATTTATAATGTAATTGTTAATTAAACTTATAATGTAATTTTGGTATTCAATTTATTTTGATTTTGGAATGTAAATTGACAATTTGTTACAATGTTAAACAACTATAGATGAAATATAATTATTGAAATGATGTTTCTTGTATATGATATTTGTATTTTATATAACTAATAATATGATAAGTATTTAAGATAAACTAATAACATTCCAAGTTAACACAAGTAAGAATTTTCGTTGTTAAACAAAACTTACGCAACTGCAGACTTTTCCTTTTAAATGTAATTTTTATCACGTACTTCTTTAAGAATACAAGATATTTATTCGCGAAAAAATGTAGTTGATTGTGGAATATGATTGGCACTCAACTAAGAATTAACTGTTAACTAATAACTATTAACATAAAGAACGAATACTTAGAATTCTAGTATAAATTAGACAATTCAAATAATTGTCATCATCGGTCCTTAGAAACTACCGCTGGATATAGACTATTGATCACGATCTTGTGCTAATCTCACTCATTTACGACGTGCGAATTTGACGATGTCGTTTACGACCACTTAGCCTCCATTCGGTTGTTACTGCATTCTATAAGTCAATTTCACACAATTCAGATAGACCTTTATCGATACAATATATTAATAGACAAACGCAAGTGCCATCACTATACGAAACCATTCGCACCAGGTGTTCTCAATCTCTGATCCAGAATTCACTTCTAACAAAGCGCTTGTTATAATCTCGTCGTTCCCGGAAAGTGAGATAATCGAACCCTTAAAATCGGTCGAATCATTATTTTCTGGAATAATAATGAGATACCATTGACGCCTGCCCGGCGGTTAAAAGAAAAAAAAATGCCCGCTCTTGTTACGAATACGATAGAAATTCTATCGGTTTGAATCGTATATTTCTTTGTTGTTTTTGAAGAAATATGTTAAGATAACATATTTCGATACGTGAATTATGTCATTTATGTCTATATTTTAAGGTTAAGTGTCGAACTCGACGCTTATTTTATATCTCAATTATATGGTTTTGAATATAAAGATATTACTTACGTTTTGTGTTTTATTTAACGGTGACTTATTTTAATGACTCTTTTTTAGAATTATTTCTGTATAAAAATGTCAGCTCAGTGAGGTCAGGGAATGGTGAAAAATCCTTTTTATGGTTCTTAAAATAGGTTTTATAGGACCCCAGGGAATGAAGGAGCTCGAGCCGTTGTCGTAAATAACCAAAAAAAACGCTCGTATATTATGAAGAGAATAAATTTGGGGTTATGTCGCATTACGATGGATGTTTATATGTACATATAGTACTAACACCTATACATACTTATACTAGAGATAATGAGTTTCTAAGAGAAGCAAGGTGCTTGTACCATTTGACTTTGTTAAGCCCATTTTCTGATAAAATAGGTGAGAAGATGTTTTTGTAAGTGAAGCGTGAAGGATATTTCAAATAATAATATTTTCATCAACAGATTTCAAAAAAGGACGGGTTCTCAATTCTTCTGTACTATTATGTTGCATTTGCAATATCACCTTCATATTCCTTGTGGAAAATGACTTCACGTATTTGCATAGCGCTTTATTAACTAAAGACAAACTGTATACCAGGCAGGCGTAAGCTGAAGTTGACAGGTTGGTTTTGCACTTGGTTAAGCAGCCTGGGCTTCAAACGACTCTAGTCATATCATTTTGCGTTAAAATTAAATTACATTTAATATGATAGAGTAGTTACAGCTTTTGGCAGCGCAATTGTGTTGCTCGTTTATTATGTTTTAACCGACTTCAAAATAACTACAAGGTTCTTAATTTACTACACGATTTCTCCGACATTTACAAAAAAAACACAATCGAATAGAGAACATCCTCCTTTTTTCGAAATCGGTTAAAAATAGGTTACTCTTACAATAAACAGTGAATTTAACACCTTATTGAGGTTAACTACGAGATATATACCACTTAAATATAATAATATATCTCATTATAATAAATTATAACAATAACCGATTTCCAGGATTAACTTCCTAACGAGACGAATAAGGTTACTTGTTACAATAACGTTAAAAATAACAAGATCATTACAGGATTATGTTAACGTTGTTCATGCATCACAATGAGTACTTTTAATCTTAATTTTGGGATTACCTCCGTGTTTCGAAAGGGTTAAAATAACGAAAATTATTTTCGAATGGTAATTTGAAGTTGGAAGCACGGAATACGCAGAAAAATATCAGATTTTGGTTATCATTTTTCTTTGTGATGTTGGTATCTTATATATGAAGTTCAAGTAGTATATTATTATTATTTAAAGATGCAAGAAGCATAACCTCAACACGCCATTAGCTCCATCGCGTCACCGCTAGATGGCATTAGTTGTACTCTGAAACGCGCTATCGTTGTATTAACTTCAATAGTACATATAAGTCAACTTGTATTATGTGTTGTATTGTCATTACTTTCTTTCTACTGCTATAGCATTTCTACGACACAAAGGCTATCAAGTCATTGAGATGTTTCGTCCCTTACTTACTGCTACCTTAGGGGACGTTCCCATTATGTCATGACGACTGATAAATGTGCAGTTTAAAGTGTTGTAACTTGTATATTTAAAAGAAATTGTTCACACATAGAACAACACGATTAACTGTCGTTCACAACTTTTTTGACGTTACGACGACAGACTGTCGTGACAATGGCAAAAGCTGGAACGACAGTCGTCAGACGATAAATAAAATGTGAAGACAGATAATCACAGCTACAAACGATTTCGTCGTGCAAACGACAAGGTGGCTGCCGTGAACCGATAAATTGTCATCACGATCTAATGGAGCCAGGTAGACACGTCAGTCGTTCAACGACAAAATGAACGTCCACGAAAGAGTCACGAGAGATAGTCGTGATATGGGAACAGACTAGACATATAATAGGAACATAATAGAAACGCACTCTGAGCTTCGGCACTAAATTGCGCTTTTACGCCCGTGAGACGCATCGTTAGCCGCATAAACTATCTACACACAAATCATAAACTCTCTATAATGTGTTCAAAAACCGCAAGTTACGACCAGCATAAAGATGAACTGTTTTGTTAGAACAAATTTCTTATCTGTGAAAATGTTATTATTGCTTCATAATAACATCGAATTCGATGTTATTATTACATTCAAATTTCGAACATCTCTGAAAAACAAAACAATTTGATTTGACCTCAATTCTAATATCACTCGAGATAAAGTTTTATTCGAAATTAAATTTTGACAAATTTCATACGTTACTTGATATCGGACGATATGATAGTTGCGGCCAACTCTAGTTTGTCTATGAATTAAATAAAAACTACGGTTGTGTGACATGCGTGGGAAAAGTTTTTATTTGCCGCCATTTCGCCAGTCATAACATGCGGTTCCTGATCACATTACAGAGAGCTTATAATATGTGTGTACATAAAGCAGTGTATGTAACTGTACATAATTAGGCATTAAAACACTCGTGTGATTTAATGCCTCGTATTTTAATGCCTTCCAGTCACATAAACTACTATTTTGTTTCATATACACCTTGTGCACGAAGTCTGCGTCTCAATTCTGTACGCACCCCCTCCGCTAACCACGTTACAAAGTCTATATAACCCAACTAATATTATAAATGGACCTTAACTCAAAATATGAGCAACTGTTTAGAAGTTTGAAATGTGGGTGTACAGAAGAATTTTAAAACATTGGGTACGGATAGAGCATCCAATAAAAGAGTATTGCACATGGTGAATAAGAAATTAGAGGTCTTGAGTACTGTAACGCAAAACTAAAAACAAAACACAAAACTACACATAATGCGTAATGATAGATACGACCTACTCTGACTATTTATGCAAGATACAGGGAAAGCGACCACCTAGAAGAAGGCTTGCTTCGTGGCTTAAGAATATCCGGACATGGTTAAACCTGAGCACAAGTTCTTTATTCCTTACAGCAGTGTCTAAAACACAGATAGCCCTAGGAGATGCCACTTCAAGAAGAAGAAGAAGAATATTATAAATACGAACGTAACCCAGTCTGTTACGTTTTCACGACTAGCTGAACCAATTTTTATGAATTTTGTTGTAGTGATAACTAAATTAGATAGAGAGATTAAGCAGCCATCTATTTTTGCCGCCAAGCAGTAGTGTGAGCATTGTTGCGTTCCGGTTTTGAAGGGTAAGGGTGCTGGTGAAATTACGGCACATGGGACTTGTTAACTTATGTCTCAGGGTAACGGTAGCAGTGGCAGTTTGTCACCAGGTGTGTGATTTTCTTGTCCCGTCACTTGATATCAAAAACAATCCTCCATTACGTATATTAAATACTGCGAGATTGCAGCCCTAGCGCAGAAATGAACACAAAAAGCATAAAAATACAATGTGTTTTGTTTTCGGTTACCCTTACTGAAATGTTTACTGGTGTATATTGTAAATTCAACCTTATCTGCATACACTTTCTCGGACCGCTACAAATCTTTTTAATATTTATTTTTAATCTTATCAGTATTTCCTTTTTTTATTACACACTCTAAATTCAACTGTACTTGGTTTTGGCGCCTTTTTATGACCCTTATAAAAAGGCGCCGAAACCAAGTACAAATATTTTGGATTACATTGGATATGATACTAAATTTTCGGATCTAAATTGCTTATATTTGTTTTTTCAAACAAACCAACGTTTTGGGCTCTCTTTATAGGTCTCATGGCGACGGCTGATTGCCGTCAGCCATTTTAAAATAATTTTGTAATTATCATTACCGACTTCAAAAAAAGGAGTAGGTTCTTAACTCGTTTATATTTTTTTTACGGTTACGGCATTTGTGAACCGACTTTGATGATTCTTTTGGTCCCATTTAAATTTAAGGAAAATATTCCACCTCCATGGATGGCAAAGTAGGGTGATGAATGAATTTTGAGGTCGTTTTTTTAGTACTCTGTACTGAGATTATCATTAGTAGAATCATCCTGTATAACATCGTAAAGTAAAAAATGCCACCCATAATAATAAAGCCATATTTTGTGCCATGGTAAGCCATGACAATATTGGGATCTCTTCGCCATAACAAAGCATTATAACGTCTTTTATGGTATCATATTCCAACTCACCACCGGGATATAAGGAAGTAGTAAAACCGGAAAACACTAGCCTTTAATAGCTATAAAAGTCACATCAAAACTTATTTAGTTGTATATCTACTGAATAATAATATTGAATTATACAGACGACAGCGCGTCGCGTTTACAAAGTGATGTAGGCAAAAGAGTATGTGAATGAATGATTTTCGGCCCTATAAAGCCGTAACGAAAGATTCTAATAACAACTATAACGACCTCCGAGTTTATTCCCATCTGATCCCCTACAACTGATCCACCTCAATTTTTAAATCCCAACTAATCCACTCTATATTTTGCAATTCCCAACGGATCCCCTCATTGTATTTGTAAGGTAAATACAGTCAATAGAAAAAGAAGTTTTAAAATAGACTTTAAATTTTAATTGTCTCCGTGGCCAGCCGGTTACCATACCCGCCGCGCACAGGTCCCAGGTTCGATTCCCGGGCCGGGAGAAATATTTGTATGGCCTACATTTATTTCTCTCGTGAGTTTGGGTGTAATTTGTGGTTGTCTATGTGTGTGTCTATGGCACCCGCGACACAGGGTGCCCTAGTGCTATGTTGAGAGTGTATGTTATTATTATTATTATTAAATATTACTTAAGACTGATTTTTTGCAATATGTCAATATTAATAACCTGACACAAAAAAATTTGATGCTTTGTGACAATTATAACATTTGATCACAGTTGCTCAATGAATGAATATTTGATTTTAAAACTTCTTTTCTTGACTGTATTTACCTTACAAATACAATGAGGGGATCCGTTGGGAGTTGCAAAATATAGAGTGGATTAGTTGGGATTTAAAATTTGAGGTGGAGCAGATGCGAATAAACTCGGAGGTCGTTATAGTTGTTATTAGAATCTTTTGATTCGGCTTTATAGGGCCGAAAATCATTCATTCTCATACTTTTTTAGGCTTTATTATTATGGGTGGCATTTTTTACTTTACGATGTTATACAGAATGATTCTACTAATGATAATCTCAGAACCACTTCGCAGGTATCTTGTTTCCAAGAAAAAAATCATCAAAATCGGTTCAACCTACTCCTTTTTTTTGAAGTCGGTTTAAAACGCAAGAATTTTACTATAATGACATTTGACAGATTAAGCTACGCTGCGTACAGTCCGCAGAATACATGAGCTTACTGATGTTGACACTACTATACTACAAAGGTTTAGGTAATTATTTAAATGTAAACTAACCGTAATGAAGTACTTTATGAGGCACTAGATGGTTACTTTTTAACCGACTTCAAAAAAAGGAGGAGGTTAATTCGTATGTTTGTTTTTTTTGTACGTATGTTATGCGATAACCGATTTAGGAACCGATTTTGATGATTCTTTTTGGAAAGAGGGTACCCCAGTATTGGTCCCATTTATTATATTCCACCTCCAATGGTGGCAAACTAGGGGATGTATCCGGTTCGCGCACTTTCCGGTAACCGTTTTCAATAAAGCATGGCAAATAGTGGTAATTCCACGAACTTTTGAGGTCAGTTTTTTAGTACTCTGTACTGAAATTGGTGTAAAACTATCATTACCTTCTTGAAAATGGTTCTTAATATATTATGATAATATTTGCAGGTAATTTCGACAACATTTCGAATGACCTATTTAAAATAGTACTAAATAAGTAATTTATAACCTTACCTATTTCTGCCGCCAAACAGTAGCTTGGCATTACTTGGCAGATATTTCTGTGTTCCGGTTTTGAAAGGTAAATAAGGGTGATGGTGAAATTACAGACACATGGGACTTGTCAACTTATAGTGCCCCTCAGATCTTTGCAATTTAAAGCTCTGAATGGCACTGTAACTGTTATGGACAGGCGTGTAGCTTTAAAATGCACGACTTGTTCGTCCCGTCACTTGATGTAATAAATAAAAATTAAAATAAATAAATAAAGACATTAACACATATTGTAAATTTCCTACAATAAGCAACCTAAAATCTCGTCTTTAAAATGATGACAGTGAATAAAAGTACAACTATAATACGATACGTATGACACTCACTATTAAACCAAGAGACAGCTGAAGTTTGTTTACTTGAATTATCTAAACCTTTTTTGCTATAGACTAGTTTACTTTATTTACTTCCATAGTATTATGGTCCCACGCGATTCTCATGTAGGGTAAAGCGGCAGACATAAAAACCATATTTGTGTTGCAAAAACGAGCAATAAAATTCGTTCTGTGTACCGTTTAGGTTCACGGGTTTCTCTCAGAGAAAAGGAAACTGGTATCAATATTGTGACATCACTGTACATTTACTCAAATATTTTGTATGCCCGTAAAAATATACATAATGTAATTAAGAAATAAGTTTTTTTGACATTACCAAG
The DNA here is from genome assembly GCF_003589595.1 of Hyposmocoma kahamanoa. Taxonomy (NCBI): domain Eukaryota; kingdom Metazoa; phylum Arthropoda; class Insecta; order Lepidoptera; family Cosmopterigidae; genus Hyposmocoma; species Hyposmocoma kahamanoa. The sequence continues at coordinate 1,575,797 of NW_020653993.1, forward strand.
TGACGGGACGAACAAGTCTTGAGCCTGGTGGTAAGCAACACATCTATGCATAACAGTTGCAGGGACACTCGGACCTTTAAATCACAAAGATCTTAGGGGCACTACCTGTCACTGCGCCCGTCACCCTGAGACATAAGTTGACAAGTCCCATGTGCCTGTAATTTCACCAGCTGAGTGTTTCATATGCCCTGGAAGGGAGTTCAAGTTGCCACGATCGAATTACACGATTTAATTCCGCCTTCCCCTTTCCATCACCGGGGAACTATGCCCTATGTTGTGAATATTCCAAAGATTCGCACGAAGCGTTACGCTTCCACATTTATATGGCGAACGGCTATGGAGTGGAATTCCCTGCCTGCAGACTTGTTCCCTGAACGTTATAACTTCGGTCTTTTCAAGGCGAGAGTGAATAAGCATTATTTAGGTGTGCATGCTCCATCGTTGACCTCATCGTCACTTTCCATCAGGTGAGATGGAGGTCAAATGCGCACTTATATTTTATAAAAAAAAAACACTGCGACAGAAGTAGGTGTCGCCAAAGCTTTCAATTCGCGATGGTGTACGGCAAGGTGTAACTCAGTTAAAACCAAAACTGAATTTTTAAACAGGTCGTAAATAATTTAAAACGGTCGTTAAAACCTAAAACATGCTCATGTCATTCACTATGGTTTTCTCCATCGTAACAGAAAGTGATAAGGTAGTAAATTAAATAGTACAAGATTCGAAATTGACTCATAGTATGAGATTTAATACCCGGTGAAATTTTATTCATTTAACGAATAGTTTGATAATATCAATTAAATGGGTTATCTGGTCGCCTCATGAAGCAAAGTACAAAATTATGTTAGAGAGACTGACACGACATTTATATGCAAGAATATATGGTCGAGTTCTTAGGTTTTCGCGATTGTTACACATAGGAAATGAAATTATTTTTCCGGATTTAAATCGCGTATATTTGTTTTTTCAAACAAACCGACGTTTCGGGCCCTTTACAGGTCCCATGGTCACGGTTGACTTTGTTTGAAAAAACAAATATACGCGATTTAAATCCGGAAAAATAGTTTCATTTCCTAGAATATATGGTGTTTACCACTTTTATCTACTCATGTATCCAAGTTTGTTTGAACTCGGCATGGTTGGTTATAATAGACTAGAAGTACGTCGAGACTTCGCATTAGCTGAAATTATTTTTAAACTACTTAGAGGGTCAATTTTTAACCATAGTATGCGGGAAAGGGTGTCTTCATGCGTGCCGAATGATTACGTAAGGAGGCGACGAAATCCGCGACTGTTGGCAGTGCCGCGCGGCCGGACTAATCTGAGCCAGAAGTCCCTGCTGACACGAGCTTTGCAAATCCTAAATGATATTGCAGACAGAACGGACTTATTTTCATGTACTCTGTGTGAATTCACAAGGATAACTCTATACGTTATTTGCTACTCAATACTCAATACTCAATATATTTATAAACTGCCTCCGTGGCCGAACGGTTACCATGCCGGACTGCCACGCAGAGGTCCCAGGTTCGATTCCCGGGCCGGGAGAAATAGTTGTATGGCCTACAATTATTTCTCTCGTGAGTTTGGGTGTAATTTGTGGTTGTCTATGTGTGTGTCCATGGCACCCGCGACACAGGGTTGCCCTAGTGCGGGGCTATGTTGAGTGTGTGCGTTATTATTATTGCATTCATATAGTATACATGTCTTAAATTTAAAATAATGCTACACATATGAGCCCTTTATTAGGGATAACAATAACAGCAGAGGTAGGTCGAGGTTTCAATTATTAATTAAAATTGTTATTTATCAAATAAAATATTTAAAAAAATGTCATATAAAGAAATACGTCATATTATGAGTAGAATTATGTCATTTGAAAGGTTGAATTTAATTAGATTACAGTAGCATAACTTTTATAGTATATAATTAAATTTTTATTGAATTGATATTCAATTATTTTTTGTGAAATTACTCCACTAGTTTGTTATAATTATTAATACAAAGATCGAACACTCAGAAAAAATTCCTTCGATCCGGTCGGATACGAACCGACGACGTCTTCTTGCATACCGTGCCAGACGCTATACCAACTAAGCCACTGCACGAACCAACGGACCTCACGAATTTTTCTATGTGCTTGCGTCGTGTCTTTGTACTTGGTCTTTCAACGACTTTTTAGTCGTAGCGCCATCTATGAGAAATCTTTGACAGATTTATCACCCAGTTAGTACCTTTACAGCTACCAGTCCTGGCGAGAGATGTCGCTATTCACTGTATTAATTAAATTTTTATTGAATTGATATTCAATTATTTTTTGTGAAATTACTCCATTAGTTTGTTATAATTATTAATACAAAGGTCGAACACTCAGAAAAAACACTCAGAAAAAATTCCTTCGATCCGGTCGGTTTATAGTATATAATTAACATTTATTTATTATTCAAATTTATTATAATATTATTATTTTTATTTGTTATCAAAATCTTCATTTCAATTGTAATAGCATTTATTAATAAGATGTAATTATAATATATTTAGAAACAGTAAATTCTTTTCCTCGTTTTTAATAATGGGCGGGAGCTCATTGAATATCCTCACCGACATCGAATGGGGACTTGAGCTGTGTATAGTGTAGCCGAGATCGTGGCAGAAGCAATCTATTGCGTGGTCTAAAAGTGTGTCGTTGAGGCAGGTGATCAGTGTTAGTGTTAGTTATCTACGTAATTATTTCGTAATTATTTTGGCGAGTAGTTAATTTTTTTAATTATGGCTTTAATTTAAGAATCTACATGATCTACTAATCTATATGAATTTGTATACTAAATACTAAATAATAAGTTTTAAATAATAAATAAATAAACGATGAAAGAAGATTGACTGTTCCGAAGACAAATTTTAATACCTGCTCTAGAAAAAGTCATACTGGGCTCTAATCAATTACACAGTGGGAAACGATCTGAGAAGCGGCGAGAGTCAATATACTTTCACTTAAATCACATTATCTGCTATCACTTTGAACAATAACTTTGAATTCGTAATTAGTGGAATTTTCAGGATAAAGTCTCTTGTGATTTGGTTTAAAATAAGGAATATAATTCTAACTTTCTTCATCACTATTTCTTTCTTCGTTTTTTCTTCATAATATACATAAAACAAAAATAATCTTTGTACAAACTCTACTCGTAACTTCAAAAACCCGCCATCCCTAATTGATATAGTTTTCGACGGCTTTATAGAGATGTATATATGTGATTAAAAGTAAGGTTATTAACCAATGAGATGGAATTGCACGATTTAATTCCGCTTTCACCTCTCCATCATCGCTGGACTAGACGTAAGCTGGGTAGCGATGGGCGAATCAAGTCATTTAACTCGATTAACTCGAGTTAATCCCACAAGGAGTCAACTCAAGGTTCGGTAGCCATACTCCACCGATCTCAATACTTCATTCATACAGCGCAACGGCTACTTGTTCACACTCGGTCGGTTATACTGCCTTCAGAGCACACTCGTCGTCTCGAGTTCATATGAATATACGCCGCATCGCTTTCGCTGCTCGCGACTCGCAACTACTCTGTCAGACACCGAGTCGAGACAACTCGAGTTGGCAATCACGTCAACTCGAATAACTATAGTTGAAAAAAATATAACACGTCCAATCGCTAAGTCTGGGGTTCCACTCCAATGTTGTAGATATTAGCGTTAAGCTTCCACATTTATATGGCGAACGGCCATGTAGTGGACTTCCTTGCCTGCAGACTTATTTCCTGAACGCTGTAACTTGGGTTTTTGCAAGGCCAAAGTGAATGAAAACATTTTCTTCAAATTTAAGTGATACCAACCTGAGGTACATAGCCTCTTTTCAACAAAAAAATAATCATCAAAAACAGGTCACAAATTGTCGCGTAACGTACGTAAAAAAATGCAGTCGAATTGAGCACTTACTCATTTTTTCAAATCGGTTAAAAAAGTAATAAAAGTTGAACGTTATTATATTATATGTAATGTTATGAAAAGTTCACCTCGTATCTCAAGATCCATTATTGATCATAATAATCCCCGCAAAACCCTTATATTTGCATGCCATCTGAAGGCAGCCCATTAGGAAATTTCCCGACAAACTCTCTTAATGAAATTCTTGACGTATGACGTCGCTTTACATCGCTTTATGACGACTTACGTCGTTTTACGTCGACGTGATGACGCAATTCGAGCACTTTGTAATATTTATGCAGATTGCCAATTTGGGAGATAAAGGAACTCCTGTTTTCATGTGTGCCTCTGTTTACCCTTAACTGTATTAGGGATTATTGAAAGATTTTCTCTTCCGGTTGGATGGACAGTCCCATATCTTTCTACATAAGTTTGGTTTATAGTGACCCTCCCTGTCAACCTTTAGTTCTCGCAGATAGTCTCGATCTAACATGTGTGAAATAAATGTTGTAATGATAAATGTATTCAAATGTATATTTACAAAGAGAAACCCCTAGAGTTTCGAGAGAGAAGCATTTATTCAGCTATTATAAATAAATATAGCGACATCTCTCGCCAGGACTGGTAGCTGTAAAGGTACTAACTGGGTGATAAATCTGCAATAGATTTGTCATAGATGGCGCTACGACTAAAAAGTCGTTGAAAGACCAAGTACAAAGACACGACGCAAGCACATACAAAAATTCGTGAGGTCCGTTGGTTCGTGCCGTGGCTTAGTTGGTATAGCGTCTGGCACGGTATGCAAGAAGACGTCGGTTCGAATCCGACCGGATCGAAGGATTTTTTTCTGAGTGTTTTTTCTGAGTGTTCGATCTTTGTATTAATAATTAAAACAAGGTAGAATTATGATAACAACGTCTTATGAACCATTGGCCACAAATACTTGAATGTTTAATATGAAAAAAAAAGACTCACCATCTTTAATGACGTTTTAAACACAGTGATATTATTTAATGAATGAATAAGATAATATTGAATCCCTTGGTGTAATAAGGCCACATCTGGCATAAGGTCATACAGTTATGCTCACATTACTGTGTACCGGTGTTTAATGGTGAAATTACAGGCACATGGGCCTTATCAATTTATGTCTCAGGTTGACGGGCGCAGTGGCACTGCCCCTCAGTTCTTTGCGATTTAGAGCCCCGAATGGTATTGCAACTATTATGGACAGGCGTGTCGCTCACCTGCAGGCCCACGACTTGTTCCTCCCGTCATCACTAGGTATCATGAAAAAAAAAATCACGTTATCCTCTAATTATACAGATTGTACCAACTAAGCTATAGTTGTTTTCTCATAAAGTGTAATGATATAGGCGATCCTGTACAGTCAGCATGAAAATGCTGTCAGAATGAACTGCTAATAAATTATAAGTATGATTGTTTAGATAAATAAATATAAATCAACAACAAAAAGAATAAGTGTAATGTAGTAATTGCGTATCTCCTCTTTTCGAAGTCAGTGAATATTGAATATTGAATGAATTTTAATAAGAGCATAATATAAAGACGGTTTAAATTCCCATCACAATGTTTTCTTTAATAAAGATTCCGCAAAGAATATTGAGGATCACTTTTATTATACTCAATATTTTCCGCGTAACTAAGTACGGGACGTGTTGTAAGCGGTAGCGGGAGAGAGTTAAGACTGCCAAATGCTTCTTTTTCTTTCTGCCCTTTTCCCATTTTATTTGGGCTCGGAACTACTTGTACTTCTGTGCCAGGACGCTCTGTCCTGGGTAGTCGTTGGTGAGATATTCAGGGGGTTCCTCTCCGCGGAGTTTTACGGGGTTATTTAGTACTGCTTTTACTGAGACACTCTAATCTCTTCTGCTTATATGGCCGTACCATCAGAGTCGGTTCTCTTTGAGCTACTCTGTCCCCGGAGGAATAAAATCGGGTCACGGCCTGTTGCCCAGGGTGCTGGCAGTGGTCCCCCTTTACATAGGCATGTTATTACATTGGGGAAGGCAGCGGCTATTGGGTTTCCCAATCGTTTAATTTTTGTCACAAAAAGATAGATAGATTCGAAAAATTAAGTTTCATTTTCCGTGTGTCACAATCGCCGAAACAATATTCCGATATTGATTTAAACTTAACAAGTTAGTGCAACTCTTAAACTTCCAAATTTTAGAACATTTCCATTCCAGTAATTGCGTCAGATAACCCTCGTAGAGACTTTTGACCCCTTATGAATACACGTCTTTAATGTGTGAATTACTTATGACCGTTCGTAAAAAACACAGGAAATAGAACAATTTTTTTTTCGCATATAAATCGCGTACAATTGTTACAACAAACAAATGGTTAAAAAAACAGTTTCATTTCCTATGATTGCTAACGATATAGCATAAACGTAAGCGACGCCTGTCGTATTATAATGTGCCAGATTATAACACCAATTACCTGGTCTCAAACCATGGAATTTCCTATACTATAACACTCAGAAACAGAATGTTGCTCCTAACGGGAATAGAACCCAGGATCTCCTCCGATGACAGAAATAGAAACAGAGACTTGGGTCGACAGAAATAGGTAAAATTTGTTAATCGCTTTCTTTTTATAAATTGTACCATCGTCCATGTCAAGATTATTTGATTTTACTTCAGTCCCTTAATACTGCCCTTTCGTGTAATAAGGAAATAAACATCTTATTTTGTTACGCCATTTTTGATTGTTATGTTCCTATACGAGTATAACGTGAATTTAATAAAATAATTTCTTTGCTGACCTTGAACGAAGGTAACGAAGTTGTAGTTCCTTTAGCTTGTAAGAGGAATGTCGATTTCCTACCGAAGCACTGTAGTCTTTCTTTTTTCTTTTTTTACCATTTTGTACATTTGTGCTCCCAATAATAATAATTTTTTTCAGAAATAACGTTTGTTCGAATTCTTATTACTCCGAAAACCGAATTATAATGAAACCGTTGTTCTTTCAGGATGTGTTGGATGTTTATCGCAAACACATGATTGGGTTCGGTTAGGTTAAGTTAGGTTTAAAAGAAAAAAAACATTTTCCTCTCAAAATTACTTTCGAGGTTATGAAAATTCGAGCAAACGCTATTTCTGGAAAATGTCATTTCGGAATACTGACCGACAACCATTCTACGGATATACCACTGAGATACCGTGGTAGTATAGTGGTTTGACTTATCGCCTCTGAAGCAGAGGCTGTGTGGGTTTCTCGAAATTTATGTGCCAAATTTAATTTGAAATTTGCTATAAACTTTTTGGTGAAGAAAAACGTGTTGAAACCTACGCATCGAAGAAGGTTCACAACCCTCTGAAAACGTGTGAAGTCTCCAACCCGTTTTAGGTCAGGGTGGCGGACTATAGGAGGGAACCGTCCCCGTCGTGTCACGAGTGCGGCGCTGCGGATGACACCGCGCAGCACACCCTAGAGGTGTGCACGGGGACTGTAGGGCAGGACATCTCGCTGCCGAGCGTGGTTGCCGCCATGCTCGATAGCGAGGAGTCCTGTGAGGCGGTGGCCTCCTTTTGCGCAGAGGTTATGTCGCAAAAGGAGGTGCGCGAGGACGCGGCGGACGCGCACCCGCTTCGGCGCTGACGTACGGGGAGAAGGCGAAGGCAGTTCGCTGCTCGCCTGATCCCCTAGTGAGGCCAGCGAGCTCTGGACAGGGACTCTGGAGCCTGCATTGCACGGCCTCACTCGTCTGGGGGGCGGGTCGGAGGACAACCGACTCGCCCCTCCGTTGGCGCGGGAGCCCTGGCGCAAGCTAGGGCGGTCGGGCGGCGTCATGGTGAATGTTCACCTATCCCACGGCGCCGACTCAACCGGCGAGAGAGAAACCCGGGGGGGTTTTAGAGGGGTAGGCCCTCCAATCTGGAGGGAGAGTCCCCACATAACCCCTGAGTCTCCCTGGGCTCAGGGGTGTCGATAAAGATTTCCCCCCCGTCAAAGAAAAAAAAAAGGTGGCGGTCTATGACATAAATGTTCGTCTGAGAAGAGAACCGTGCCCTGCAGTAGGTCGTATAAATGGGTTGATGGTGATATATCACGGAGAGTGCGCGATAGTATTGCATTTTTGTGGATCTAGGTGAACAGCTAAACAGTGGAATAATCCTGACTGCAGACTTATTCCCTGAATGCTATAACTTGGACTTCGTCAAGGCGAAAGTGAATTAATTATTTAGGTGTGCATGCTATATCGTCGACCTCAGTTTTTTTATTACTATTATTTTGTTCTTTTATTTTACTGTTACATACTTATTTGTTTTATTATTTTAGGTCTTAAGTTAAAATAGGATTGTTTGGACTTGTCCCTTTTCCCCAGGTCGTGCCTATTTGATATCAGTTGCCGGAGTGCGCGTGCGGGGGAGAAGAATAGAGAATGTATTCAAAAAGAAAGAAGATGTAATAGTTACGAAAGGAAGACAGACAGAAGTTTATACATTAGAACTAAAAGAGAAGCTCAAAGTCCCGCCTACAGAACTAATGCGCCTAGCTAACGAACTCCCTCATCATTACTTTCCATCAAGTGACATGGAGGTTTCAAGGTAATACCATTTAGATTTTCAACTGAATCCACGATGGCCAGCTTAAGCTCTTAGATTGTAGGAGACCTGGAGT
>NW_020653993.1:1589382-1591313 GCF_003589595.1 Hyposmocoma kahamanoa
TTTACCGTCTTTGAGAGATGTTTACGGACAATGAAAGAAAACAATGATTGGGTATTATCTATTGATTGATGAATTTCTCGTCTATAGACATAAACTTACAGAGTGTTTGCGCGTTTACTTTGAGCAATTTGTGTATGAAGAATAGTATTAACAAAGGAGGTAATATAGTCACAAATTACTTAATAGTTACTACGTAACAGATACATCACTCTCATACTAAATCGAAAATACCTAAGCTATAATAGCCTACTAAATCTTACTAATGACACCAGGCGCTCACTACAAGCAAAAAGAAACCTAAGCACGCGCTCAGAGAGGTGAAAATAAATTTACCTGCTGTGTGCAGTCGTGCGGAGCCGAATACTCTTAGATGAAAGACTCGTATGAGCGCTTGCGCCGACGTCGGCGCACTGAGCGGTAGGCACATCGCGTAACCTCGAGCGTGTAACGGAGCTCTAGTATACAGGTAGTGCCAAATTAAATTTTATAACATTTTTGTAAAAAAAACATTTTTTTACAACACTGGTTCGTAAATAGAGCGCGTTGGGCATGCAGATTTACAAAACGCGCTACTTGTATTGCATTACACTACTTACCTATTTTTGCCGCCAAGCAGTAAGATCTTTGCGGTTTAAAACTCTGAGTGCCACTGCAAGTGTTATGGACAGGCGTGTGGCTTAATATCAGCCGTACGACTTGTTCGTTCCGTACCTTGATATTATAAAAAAAACACTACTTTCTTTATTCTACTATAGTAATATGTTATCACTTCTATATGTTAACTTTTGCTGATCACACATCCTCGAAGTTTAATCATAGCAAACAGATTAATAGGAAACAATTTTAACGTTTACCCGAAGCCCACCCCCACTTGCTCTCCGCTCCGTGCCAAATACGAATTTGTTTGATCAAAGCGTTATACCTTTGCAAGCAATCTCTAATTAGTATTTTAAATTACTGCAGAATCGTCGTAATTTACAATTTTGAAGTATATTTAAATTTAGGAATTGGACCATATGAACTCCTAATCTCGCAGGACTGTATTACTGACATCATAAACGACAACTTTTGATCCAGGACTTTTAAATAATTCATCAGTGAAACTACGAGCAACTTATGTGTTAACTTATGTCTGAAAGAAAGAAAGAAAACGGTTTATTACACATGGCAGACACGCATTTAAATAAAACAATAGAGGACCAATAATAACAATAACAATTAAAAATTAATATTTTTTAGGCCCTCGGAGAAGCGAGAGTCTAATAATATAATAATAATAAATAATGATATAATAATAATTTAAAAAAAATTAAAACTATTGATAATGCAATAGGTGCCTAATTGACCGACATGCGTGTCGCGCCTGGGGCAATCGGGACTTGCTCAGCTTTTTCTGTCTTTTTCTTTGTTTGTCTTTGTCGATTTAAAGTTTTGAGTAACAATGCAACTGCTGTAGACAGGCATGTCGTTTACCAACAGGCGCATCACTTACCCGTCACTTGGAATCATATTATTTATAAAAAAAAAATAAAAATTGGGTCTGCGTGGCGGACTATGCCCTAAACTGTCTCCATAGATTTAACTGCCTCAGTAGCCGAGAGGTTAATTGTTACTACTAGTTAACTGTTAAACACCTAAATAGAGACGAAATGTCATTTAATTTGTTTGAATACTATTCTGCCATATCATGACTGTGACAACTGCGCTCCGATTGGCCAGCCCGAGTTCGAAACAATTGACGAGTGTGGTCAATGGATGTCGTCAACTGTTTCACTTCAAAACGACCAGTTAACTTGAGCTTTGCTATAATTATTATTACGTATTAAATATTTAATTACCGATGAAATGTGATTCCGTTTGTTTTGTATTTAGATGTTTTACTGTTTTTCCCACACCACCGAATAGAACAGCACGGCATTGTTAGAGATATT
>NW_020653993.1:1591323-1607416 GCF_003589595.1 Hyposmocoma kahamanoa
AAAGACTTTAAAAGGCCATATCCAATAGTGGAAAGCCATTATGCTTGTCGAACACAATGAGGGGACCTCTGACATTGATTTATTATCTGTAAATAATTAATTATGTGAGTTAAAATTAAATTTAAACATTCCCGGAAGTTTTAAACTTTTAGCATGCATTTTGGCATATCATAATACGTTCCATGAACATCTTTTTTTCTTAATGTTCTTAGTCTTTTTGGTTTGGAACCTTTTTGTGGTTTAGTCGGGCGTTTCTTGAAGTTTAAAAAGGTTGGGTTCTTTTTGAAAGTCTGTTCGGTTGCGTGCTGACGTGCGGTTTTTTCTCTAATAAAAAAACGAAAGAATCAACTGAATTATTATAATTGCACATAGACCCTCGATATACTTTTGCCTGGGTGCTTGATGTGAGTTGTGGGAACCACGGACACATGTCTGCGACATATTGAATCCAACGACTACCCTAACACCCGAGGAAATTCTGGATGCATTTTGAAGTACCAGGTGCTGAGACCTACACCGTTAGTACGTAGTCCTCCTTTCGCCCGGACAATTTATTACCGTGAAGCGTATCGTGTCAAAATTGCTGGTCTGTTTACTCTTTTAATTCAGTGGTGTTGTGGAACAAAAAGTGCAGTGGCAAAATCCTTAGGTTGTCTCCTCTTTATATAATTGGTAGCTTATACTAATTGCGATATATTTTTGTTTACCTTTTTATATGTTTTTCATCTTCTAAATCCTGTTGTAGTATATTTCTGTTTTCTTTTTTATGTCATGTGTGGTAGTTTGTTCATTTTCTAAATCCTGTCGTAGTATATTTTATTTTCCTTTTTGTATGCGATGTGAGGTAGTTTGTATATTTTCTAAATCCTGTAGTGGTATAACTTTGTTTTACTTTTTTATGTGTTGTGCGATTTATTTTTCCCTATTTTTGATTCACCATAAACGCTCTTTTTGTAGAGGCAAAATTTGTCGTCTGATTCGAGGCCCAGTCTCGGTCCAGCTCATACCCTGTTTATGCTACACTATACACAATTGTCTTGAAAAGGTCCAAGTTATAACGTTCAGGGAACAAGTCTGCAGGCAGGGAATTCCACTCCATAGCTGTTCGCCATATAAATGTGGAAGCGTAACGCTTCCTGCGAATCTTTGGAATATCCATAACATAGGGATGGAACTCAAGCCTACGTCTAGTCCCTCGGTGATGGAAAGGGGAAGGCGGAATTAATCGTGTAATTCCATCGCGCACTCTCCGTGATATCCTGTAAAATACTGATAAGCAGGCAACTTTATGGCGGTGTTCAAGGCTCTGCAGCTTCGCCTCTACTAATTCCTAGTCACCTATAAGCCTCTTGGCGCGCTTGTCAATTGAATCTAAGGTGGCCAGTTGGTATGTAGCAGAGCCACCCCAAATGTGCTGCTGCCACCTCTACTCCATGCACGACCGGACTTGTGTTTATTACAACTGAAACATTGGGTGGAGCTTTTTAGGTGACTAGAAACTGTCAGTGAAGAGTTAAGGCTAGTAATTAATAAAATTGATGATCATCATTAACGTTTGACTTCCATCCAATGTTCAGATACACTAAAGGGCTACGAGACCGTAGATGAGTTCTTGTATCTTGGGTCAGTCATCAGCAACAGAGGGAGCATTGAACCTGAAATACAACGACGCATTGGTTTGGCAAAAACTGCCATGACACAATTAGGAAAGATATGGAAGATAGAATCATTTACAATAGAACAAAAGACATAGTGTTGATGAAGGTTCAATAATGTAAACGAGACAGCGGCTCACAAAACTTATGTTGAGAATGAAAAACGTTACAATTAAGTAAAATTTAACATAAAATTGTACGTGCTGTAGGAAGAGCGTTGAATGGCGAAATAGCGGTTGCAAAGAGCGCGTTCGCACGCTAGTTTTCTCGACTGTTGGCGCTTTTGAGATGTGTTGGTATCGCCTGTTAAGGACTCCCTGAACTGCTTGAGGAATTGTAGTTGCAAAATCATAAACGCTTTGGTCACATTGCACGCAGAAGCGCTGATAGTCTCGAGAGAGTGATTGTTTCGGGCAGGATTGAAGGCAAACGGCCTAGAGGTCAAAACGATGGTATGACCAGGTGGCTGAAAGTCTAGCAGGTGCAGTGAGTGTCGAATTCCACCTAGCCAAAGCGGTGTATTTGCTCAAAGTCACGATCCTCAGCAGTGAGGGACTGATGGAGGGGGAGGTTTAAATTGACAACGAAAGCAGCGCCAAAAAGAATGTGACTTAAGTTTTCGGAAAACGACCCTTCTTTATTTAAGGTCTACTCCGAGAAGAGTAAGTCTTGTATTCTATATGTAGAGTGACAATATGACGACTTAAAATCAAACTACAAACAGCGTTTTTAATTTATGAACTCGTTTTTACATTTACTTATTTCAAATGGAACATTACAATGACTAAGAAATAGATGGCGTTAATATTAATTCGTTAAGATTATTAAAGAGGTCACTATTAGTTAATTTTTAAAAGGTAATATCTTAATGTTGCAATATTAGCGCTCCTGGCATGACAGGTTAGCCAACTTTGTAAAGAATACGCAGGGGGTATTACCGCCGGCAGACATTATTTTTTATTTAGAATGAATGGCCTTGAAGTGCATTCTAATTAAAATTATGTCATTGACGATACACATATATTCGCAGTTAAGTTTAAACTGCCTCTGTGGCCGAACGGATACGTTACTAGTCTGCCACGCAGAGGTTCCCGGGCCGTGAGACACTATTTGTATGGTCTACATTTATTTCTCTCTTAAGTTCGGGTGTAATTTGTGGTTGTGTGTGTGGCTAGTGTGGGGCTATGAGTGTGTGTGTACTATTTATTGTGCCGTGACGTGGGTGCCATGTACATATACATAGACAACCACAAATTACACCCAAACTCACGAGAGAAATAAATGTAGGCCATACAAACATTTCTCCCAGCCCAGGAAGCGAACCTGGGACCTCTGCGTGGCAGTCCGGCATGGTAACAGTTCGGCCACAGAGGTAGTTCAAAATTAATAGTAACACTGTAAATTTAAAACACTTTGTAATCGAAGAATAACTTGAATTTGTTATTAATTTTAACGATCAAAATAGGCTCGGAATGGCGACCCGATCGAAAAGTGTGTCCGATCATGCCCGTAACAATGTCACGATAGTCACGACTCACATTTAGTGTCCGTACTCAACTGTCTCCGACATATAGATTCCGTAATAAATTAATCTAAATGTTTAAAAAAACAAAACCGTTGTAGATAGTTCAAATGATTCAAATAATTGTAGAATTTCCAAGAAATAATTTCAATCTTTATTTATTTGCTCTAGTTGTGGCTCACCGCCCGAGCTCTTCTTGGCGACGTTTTCATAGACAGTATTTCATTACGTCTTACCTGGAACAAAAATAAATATTGTTACAATCAAATGTATAAACTCGAAATTTGAGGTTATAGTAATATTTCAATTTCGATTTCAATTTCAATTGTTTATTGCATATCACATTACAAATTTAAGATGGAACATTAATTGATGGTATACATGTGACGCTCTGCAAGGGCACAGCAAGATCTGAGGGTTAAATTCATAAATCACACTATTTAATTATATTAAATTAGTACATTACAATATAATAACATTTATTAACAAGAAATGCCTTTAGTTCTTTAGTAAATTGTGTAAGTTTTTCCAGGTTTTTGATATAATTTGGTATGTGGTTATAAATTCTAATTAACATGGTGTGCGGGCCAGACGTAAGTAATTTCATTTTGGAGAAAGGTATTCTAAGCTTGTTTAAGTTTCTGTTATTTCGTTTATCGTTCGTTAGACGTGAATAAAACTGTGGGTGCTTCCTAACAAATTTACATGACTCGAGAATGTAGAGAGAAGTAACGGTCAGTATTTTACATTTAACAAAATGAGGTCTACAAGATTCCATTTGCTCTATACTCGTTATTATCCTTATACACTTTTTTTGCAGTATGAACACCTTGTCCACATCACAGGAATTTCCCCACAAAATAACACCATACGATAGCTTTGAATGCGCGTGTGCGTAATAAGCCACAAGGGCGGTCCTATAGTCTGTTACACGTTTGAGGTGTTGAAGTGCTTAAATAAAAGAAGATACTTTATTTAGTATTTTTTGTATATGTTCTTTCCAATTCAAATATGTATCCAGATCTATTCCTAGCAATGTAGCAGAATTTACAGTTTCTATTTTAGTATTTCTATATTTATACGATATTTGTATTGTTGATTTTTGATAGGGTTTGAATTGGATGATTTTAGCTTTGTTGAGGTTAAGTTACAAGTTGTGTATACCTAGCCAGTTTACAATGTTATCTAATGCTAAATTTAGTTTTATTTCTAGATCTCTATATTATAATAAATTAATTACTTTTACCGATGATTGTTAAATGCCTTAGTATTGATAATTGTAATCAATTTTCTGTTTCAATACGTGACGGGACGAGCACTGCTGGCGTCAAGCGCCACGCCTGTCCATAGTTTTAAATCGCAAAGATCTGAGGGTCACAGCCACTGCGTCTGTCATCCTGCGACATAAGTTGGCAAGTCCCACGTACCTGTAATTTCACTAGCACCCTTAGGCCCAGAACACACGGTGAAACGCAAATGCAACGTAACCCTTTTGAAATTATTGATTTGAAACCAGTTTCAACCATTTTCCATACACGCTGCAACCACAATCATTACGGTTTTCTTTCTTTGAGAAAAGACGTCTGCATAATGAGTTAGGCAAAAAATGAATGAAACACAACGCGAGTTTCCTGCACGCCGGTTTCAATGCGACTGATTTGCAACGCGTTTCAAACTGGTCGCGTCATGTGTGGTCTCTCAACGGAGTCTATGGCAGAAACTTAAATGCAACGCAAAAGCAAAAAGTAGTTGCAGTTTCGTTGCATTTGCGTTTCACCGTGTGTTCTGGGCCTTACTCTTCAAAACCCGAACGCAGTAATGCTTGGCGGCGGTAATAGGTAAGTTTGCAGTACTTCCCTGGACGAACTCTTTCACAGGGAGCTCTACTGCTACTAAATTAAAAATTTAGAAGAATAAAGAAAAGACGCCCGCTTCTCCAAATGAACATCCTCGAAAAATCCCATCAGGTAGAAGTACCGGGGTGCCATTCGTAATCCCTATGATTCGATACAAAACAATTTATTTTAATAGCTTGTATGGTAATATAGTGAAACTTCGATAGCGTGGTCTATTATGTTCCCAATGCCATCTAACGGCAAGGCAAGGTTACTAATATGTCTTGTACGTGATATTACAATGTTTATTATATTATAAATTTTAAATAACTAACACAATACAGAATGTAACGCAAACTTATAGTCGACTATTCTCGTAGCTGACACCGAGAAATATCATTATCGCGTTGTCTCTGATATTGCATACAAAACATGTCACACAAAGGGGCATCATATTATATAGTTTTTACTATACCACCGTTCTCAGCAATTGATTAAAGTGATACCAAGCCACAATGCACCGAAGTACTTGTTTATGAACGCGAGTGCACCAATAAATCTTTTAATAAAAGGGTAGTAGCACGACAATCGTATACCAGACGTATTACATTGTTACAATGCGAAGTGTAGGTCTGAATTCAAATGTGTTTTGTAGGCCTTAGATCAATAGGGTATCAACTCAAAAATTTGGACTTTTTACTTTTAAATGCAGTCTTATTGAAAAAAATCTAGTGCTTTCTAATGAACAACGTTTTATAACGATCGGGCCTGAAATGGCGCGAGAGGTAGGGTAGTTTCTTTGAACTTTTTATACGTTTTGGCTCCAAACATTGAGCAACACAGACGTGTTCAGTAATTACATACGAAGTTGTAGTCGTCAAGACGTCGTCGTTCATTGAACAGAGTATTAAAATTAAAACACACCATGGGTTCATTACAAGGTAAGTGTATTTTAAAAATATTTATGTGTTTCTAACGTTTGTTAACTTTTTTTTGAGATATTTATAGTATATAATCTCTAGTCCAGAGTATTTTTTTGAGATACTACTATGTTCCTCAAAGTTTTATCGAATTTAAAGTTATTCTATCTTTCATTTAAAAGTATTAAGCATGAATAGTTTAGTTAAAACTCTAAATCACAAATATTTTATGTTCAAAAGGGTAATTAATACCTATACAACTTCTGCGTACTTGGATGACAAAAATCCTTGGTAGTGAGTTGTTTAACCCTTTCAGGTATTCTCTATCTAAGATGTTTTTGGGGAATTTATTGCTCCCCTAACAAACAATAAAACGGCCTCATGAACTTTGTGAATTATAATTATAATTGTTTTGTTTCGAGGTTTTTACAGGATTATATCAAATCGAGCAAACAACTTGCGATCGCTGACATGACAATATATATAATAAAAAAACTGTCAAACATTTACGGCAAGTGTGACACTCTCCTTGGCGACTCTCGTCCAAAGAGACTGCCACAGCCAGCCGGTGATAATAGGCGGCGTCTGAAGCCGCCACATGTTTAAATTAAATATTGTAATGATAAATGTATTCAAATGTACATTTATAAAGAGCAACCACTAGAGTTTCTGGTTCATTCTTCTCAGGGGAATCTGCCTTACGAATGAGCGGTAGAGTTTAATCAGTATGATGATTTCAAGTGTAATTTGCTTACCTATGATAGAAAGATCATTTGATTTTGACTTTGACGTTATCACAAATGATGGACGACACCTTATAATTACACCTTGTAATATTGATAAACATATTTTTTTAAATATTGCAAATTACACATAAAAAACGTTTCCGAAAGCTCGCTTGTTTGAATGACATTTGTTTCGAAATACGGACTTCTTTATTTACTCTTTAGATTTGAATTGTTCTCAATGTTACTTACGATTAGGCAGTGCAAAGTGCCAAGCAAAAATGGTGGTGTGGTTTGTATACAAATACATTTGAAAAAGATACAATTATATGGAAACTTCGCCGTAAATTGTAGTAATAATGACAAGTTCGTATTAGCCGCTCACACGATGCGCTCCTCCTACCGCAAAATGGCGGCTATTTGGTTTCGCAAATTAGAAAAGGATTCAGTTTAAATACAAGTTTTTATAAATAGAAATTATTATTCTGCATCGCTAAATATATATCCTCCGTACTACCAACAAAAACATTTCAAATAAAATGCAGTAATACACCGCAAATCCTGCACTTAAAAAGCACTAATGAAATTTTTGGTGTACTTGATAAATATGATAATATTCCGTTTGAGTGGTTCTAACGTTTACCATGAAATTACTCCTTATAGTATAGTTTATAAACATTTATGTTCAGGGTAAAATTAAAAAACGCTACTTACGGTATGTTTTCAATAAATAAACACCGAAATCACCAGCCCAAACAATAACACACACGATTGTCGTGACGTATTTTTGAAGTTGTTTATTTTTTTTAAATGACAGACCCAGGCATTAAAAACTTTATGGTTTGCTAGAGTAGTTACCGAAATAGCAATTAATATTAGTTCTTTCACCTGTTACAACTTCGATATCCGATAAATCGGTATAAAATCATCACCGACACCTCTAGGTGTGGTATGCGTCTCCGGCTGCATATGTCGCGAGAGCGGTTAGTCCCGAATCCGAGTAATGACGGTCCGAAATGTCACAGGTGTCCGAAGTGTCATTTTATCTGTATGTGTACTAAGGACCATATCTTGTTTATTTCAATAACATTTTTTCATTACATATTAAACTTGACTACTTTAGGTTTAAACAAACCCTACCAATAACAGCACTAGTACAGTAACATACTTAGAGAATACGCATCAGTAGCAAATTGTTGCAATTAATTTTAACCAATCTGGGACCGGTTGTTGTTTACGGCAGTAATAATTGTAAACACACAACAATGCTTTCTTTGTTTGCTTCTAGAAATATACCATAATTCCCATATTCAGATTGCTATCGTGGGTGTCGCAGCAGTTGCTCCTAATCCTATTGTACTTATTTAACCTTTTATTCCTGAGGATGTACATCATTTGCTCATGGAGTGCGTTCGGACGGATCTTAGGGCGCGGTTATTTGCCCAGGCTGGTTTCCGTTAACGTCAAGTGACGGGACGAACAAGTCGTGCACCTGATGGTAAGCTACACGCCTGTCTAAGACAACAGTGCCACTCAGAGCTTTAAATTGCAAAGATCTGAGGGGCACTGCCACTGCGCCCGTCACCCTGAGACGTAACTTGACAAGTCCCATGTGCCTGTAATTTCACCAGCACCCTTACCCTTCGAAACCGGAACACAATTATGTTCACATTACTGCTTGGCGGCAGAAATAGGTAAGGTGGCAGTACTTCCCTGGACGAACTCTTTCACAAGGAGCTCTACTGTTTTGTGCCAACATGTAAAACCACGAAGATTTTGTATACATGTTTGGTTAGGTACTATTTTGATGTATCTGTTTGTTATTATTATTCTTGAAGTATTGTTTTTCTAATGAGTCTGACTTGTTCAGTCCCTGAATAAATAAAGAATAAAAAAAGAGTACCGAGGGGAAAAGATGTTTACCTGACACGCCACGAGAGTTTTCTCAGGAAAAAGGAAGACCGAGATGAAGTTATTTAGACCAGCCCCCTTGTATGACACCTCGATAAAGCTATTAAATCCACATTTAGCTCTCAAATTCGAGTGATATTTTTAAACGGCATTTTTTAAATTTTATCACAACAACTAATATGGCGAGTACCGTGACGTTACATTTTTATGTCATCGCGAGAGCTGCGACCAATGACTGCGAAAGATTAACACAATGTCAACATGGCTGCAAGGATACAGCTGATTTTAAAACATTTTGGCAGGCTTCACACTAGTTTTACCGACGTAAAATTGTATAAATATATATATAAAGATGAGAACATTTTTAATACATTTCAATACATGATAGTAATTAAAAATACGTAAATAATAATTAATTTAATGTAAAATATGTAAAAACAGCAACTACAAAAACCCGACTTTTTTGGTTCATCGTTTTCGCAGCAATGATTAAACAGGAAAGATAGCTTATATACGCAATTTCATATAGTTGTCCTTGTTCTTCAAAATGTATAACAATATTTCATTACCAAATAAGCAAATTTACTTTGTCAACTGAAATAAATATTATCACGGGGAGGTTTATCACACATATACTACTAAGCTACGGTCAGAGATGAAGGAAAATGTTAATATCGTGTAGTATAAAGAAATCAAAGTTAGCGCTAAATAGAGATGTTGACGTTTACTCCACCGTCAAAAACCTAGCTCTTAAATAAAATTTTGCATTAGATAGAAGTAAATTTTGAGGTTTTTTCGAGCACTATTTCATTCAGTTGACATTACGGTCTACTAATTCATTAAATAAATTATCTTTACATACTTAATCTGTTTCAAAGACTTGCACTAAGGACAACTAAAAAAACCAGAAATTGCAAACATTTAACGCATTTTTTAACCGATTTAAAAAAAGAAGGAGGTTTTCAATTCGACTATATTTTTTATTTTTTGTTACACGATTACTCCAGCATATATTTTGTGAACCCGTTTTGGTGATTTTTATTTTTTGTTGGAAAGAGTGTGTCTCGGTATAAGTTCCATTTACATTTGAAGAAAATATTGTACCTCAGAAGGTGACAAACTAGGGAATGAATTCGGGTTGACCAATTTTCCAGTAACCAATTGTTAACTTGTTGTTAGTTTCAGTTTGTATATACATATAAGGAAAGTTTGATGTCGGTTCTTTTTTTTAAGAATTATAAAATACCTTGCATACCTTCATGGGCAGCCAGAAAGTGTCTAAAAAGGCACGATTGGCTGTGCATGGGGAGGTGCTGGTTCCTACACTTATGTATGGTAGTGAATATTGGGTTTGGCAGAAGAAGCATGAAAGTAGAATTAATGCAGTAGAAATGAGAGCTTTGAGGAGTATGGCTGGAGTGACTCGGATGGATAAATTACGGAACAGTGTGATAAGAGAGCGTTGCGGCGTGGAAATAAGATATAGTGACAAAGATAGAGAAAGGGATGCTTAGATAGTTCGGACATGTAGAGAAAATGGATGATAGAAGAGTGACGAAACAGATTTATAAGGCGAGTGTGAGCGGGCAAGTTGGTAAGGGCCGACCAAGGTGAACTTACCATGACCAAATTGAGGCCATCAGCAAGGTTACGATTACCCTTAACCGACAAGCGTGTATGAAAGCATTGACGCGTGTTGATGAGGCGAAAGATGTGTGCCAGGACCGTAGCAAGTGGAAGAGTGGTGTCTCTGCCTACCCCGATGGGAAAAAGGCGTGAAGTATATGTATGTATGTATGTATAAAATAAGAATGTATTATTGGTGTCATTAATTATGACGATGTTTACTTTTACTGTAATTTGTTGACTGAAGAAAAATGTTTACGATCTCTGCTTCTTTGTTTACGTTTTTGTAATCCCAAAAAAACGAAGTATATTTTTCAAATTCTAAATTTAAACGAATTTGTTTTTAGCGCGTTTTTATGACATATTTGATTTGTTTTTTGGATACAGTTGCCTTCATCCATAGCTAACATTGTGCAAATTGTTATATAAACTTTGTTGCATACGTGTCGTTAGGACACGATCCCCATTCAGACCGTCCGCTACAATGGCTGTTATAGTTATTATATAAACATAACTTGAAGCCACGAAACTGTATTACTGAACAACAATAAACTTAGCACTAAGCAAACTTAACTTGTTCTGTATGCGGTATACCGGATCTAACAAAAAGTTGACGTGGTTATACAGCTCTGGGGATCAATTTCTACATTTGTTCGACATTAAAATAATGTCGCATTTCCGTTGTCAACTGAAAACATGACTTCAATCCAAAACGTGGAATAAACGTGAAGTGGGCTTTACGGCCATAACTATTTCTTTGTATTATTATTTATTATATTCGTTAGAGCAAAACCGTATGGTAAAACTCTTTATGGTATTTACAGGATTTCTAGCTTTGAGTAAATTCTCAAAGAATTTTTGAATATAGCGTCATCTAGATTCGAATAACCGAACTTCATTAGCAAATATATGATCAGTTTTGATAATAACAATAATAAACTTTACTGGATCCAAATAAGATTAATTTTTTACGAAAGAGTCTAATTTCGTTTGTATTTATAGAGTTCCTTGTGAAAGAATTTGTCCAGGGAAGTACAGCCACCTAACCTATTTCTGTCGCCAAGCAGTAATGTCAGCATTGCGACCCGGTTTTGAAGGGTGACGGGCGCAGTGCTCTTCAGATCTTAGCGAT
The DNA here is from genome assembly GCF_003589595.1 of Hyposmocoma kahamanoa. Classification (NCBI taxonomy): domain Eukaryota; kingdom Metazoa; phylum Arthropoda; class Insecta; order Lepidoptera; family Cosmopterigidae; genus Hyposmocoma; species Hyposmocoma kahamanoa. The sequence continues at coordinate 1,602,650 of NW_020653993.1, forward strand.
TTAAAGCTCTGAGTGACATTGCAACTGCTATGGATAGGCTAGTCGCTTACCACTAGTAGGTTCACCTCGTCAGTAGGGGTCACAAAAAAAACTATTATTTCGAATGTAAATTGCGTGTATTTGTTTTTTCCAACAAACCGGGCTTTCGGGCCCGTTAAAGATTCACGGCTAATCTGTGATTGGTTATTGTTAAGGTCAATTTTTCAAGGAAATTTCGCATGTCAGGGTCGTATTATGTCTCTCGTTATATTTCGAGAGCTCCAAAAAGTATTAGCGATCGACATCCACTACGTTTTTACGACATTTCTCTACAGCGTTATTTTCTTCATTGCTCGTGAATTGCTCCCTTGATAACCAAACAACGGTTAACAAAAACAAAACAGATTTTGCGTATTTTGGTTTATCACAAAAATTGACGGCAGCATATTTTATCGTCATATTTCACTCGAAAGTTTTTTATTATTTTTGGATTAAGGGCACAGTTTATAATGTCAGTTATGATAGCCACAAAACTGTGATAAAAATCCCCAACAAGAATACCATTCAGCAGTTCAAGGGCCATTACGATCCTACCGGTTATTATGGTAAGAATGGTGTTCCTTTCGGTCAATTGGAGATTAACGAGATTGTTACGGAGTTGGAGCCTAGGAACAAGATTCCATCGGCAATTACTGGTGCTTTTAGTCGAAGTGTAGTTCTGGAGATGGCAACTCCAGTACGTACAAACTGAGGGGCATAGGCGGTAACTCGTCGAAATAGTTAATAGTACATGTCAAAAATGAATTATGTTGCTGTTTTTTTCAATAGCTGTTATTACAAAGATAATATACAATTGATTCCTCGTTTTCATTTCACGTCATTTCGATAATCGTACGTCGTTATCCGTCGCTACTCCCAAGTTGAAGCATACACTATCGATTCATCGTTTTGATGAGTCTGAAACGACACGGATCGTGAAGACAAATCGTGCCGGATATGAGGGCCACTATCCTGTTGTTGTGTAATTTTGCGTACAACGTGATAATGTTAGAGAAATATTGTAGACGTAATGGGTTAATTGTGTGACGATTGATGAATTTGTCTTAATACAGTCAAAATCAAAATCAAAATAATCTTTATTACAATTGGAATCGTCATATTGGTTAAACTCTACCGCTCATTCGTAAGGCAGATTCCACTGAGAAGAAGGAGCAAGAAACTCTACGGGTTGCTCTTTGTAAATAACATTTGTACACATTCAACATTTATAATATATTTTATTGTTTTGCTTTCAAACATCAGAGATCGAGATTACCTCCAAGAGCTAAACGAGTTACTACCACAGATTTTTGTCATCCAAGTACGCAGAAGTTGTATAATAACCTTTAGTATATTGTTTTTGTTTCACTATAGTTTTAAGCCTCGTGAATGGCAAATTTTGTATATCAACCGGAATCTTTTTATAAAAGCGTATACATTACCCCTTAAATGAATTCATGACTTTACGAAGACGACTATGCAGAACAACTACTTAGTTTATTTTTATTCCTCGTATTAATGTTATGTCTGTCACTATATTTCATAAAGAAATTACTATTCCTCTTAACATAAATTACATTTTCTTTAATATACTGTGAGGCTAGTGTAAGAAAGTTAATTTCCTTAAACTTATTTCTCAAAGGTACTCTGGGGCCCAGATTGTAAATTGACCTAACCGCACGTTTCTGCAGGACAAAGATTCAATTGATATCAAACGCAAAAAACTTAACTCTGTTGATAAATAAATAAACGCACACACCCATAGCCCCGCATTAAGGAAACCCTATTTTAGTAGCAGTAGAACTCTTTGTGAAAGTGTTCGTCCAGGGAAGCACTGCTATCTTACCTATTTGTGCCGCCAAGTAGTAATGTTAGCATTACTGTGTTCCGGTTTTGAAGGGTAAGGGTGCTGGTGAAATTACAGGCACATGGGACTTGTCGACTTATGTCACAGGGTGACGGGTGCAGTGGCAGTTCTCCTCAGATCTTTGCGATTTAAAGCTCTGAGTGGCACTGGCACTTGTTCGTCCCGTCACTCGATATTATTAAAATACATATATTATATAAATATTTCTTCCGGCCCGGGAACCGAACTTGGGACCTCTGCGTGGCAAACCAGCGTGGTAAACATTCGGCCACGGAGGTCGTTGATGTTATTGGTATTTACATGACAATAAAATAAACCAAAACATAATCAAATTGTTCGCATGAATTATTTGAATTATTCATCCCATCATAAAAAAAAACAGTTTACCACTAATGTTTTAAAATCGATTTTGTTCAGGAAATCAGAGAATTTCGTATTCTCAGTTGTCGTATCCTGTTCCGGAATGTTAATGGGGACATTCCGGGAGTATACCGGAACAACCAGCCATTACTGCACAAACTTGGGGGTAGTGTGATTAATAATCGACATTGAGTAATGTCAATTTGTCTATGTGTCACACAATCATGGCTCTCTGTCGATATTATGTCTACAAAATAGAGTACAATGAACATCATCCTCGATTAATTTGTTACAAAGTGTTTGTGATACAAAGATCGAACATAAAGAACAAATTCTGTCGATCTGACTAGCCAGATCTAGACCCGAACCCGAATATAGTTCATGAACTAACTGGCTACACATACCAGAATATATAATTTGCAAAACGATTAGCGGGCTTTACACAAATACTCGCGATCGCGTGATACAGCGATTGGAAGGGAAAGGGAAAGATCGCGCGGTCGCGCTCATCAGTCGCGCGTGCATACGCGCACTCCAACACGTGCCTGTTTCACGCGGTCTATCCTGCGCCTTTACACAAACGCTCTTTCCGTTAAAAAAAAACGTTAGCTTAAAAAAATTCAAACAGGTAATCGTGTACGATAACGCATGCAGGCTTTCTTTACGCTCCTGATTACGCGATAGGGTGGCTGTGTAAAGGGGATAACGTTTGAACTGCTTCCGTGGCCGAACGGTAACCATGCTGGACTGCCATGCAGAGGCCCCGGGTGCTTTTCCCGGGCCGGGAGAAATATTTGTATGGACTACATTTATTTCTGAATGATGAACGATGAACAGTCATTTTGCTCCAGTCTTCAAAAAAGACAGACCAGAAGGTTCTTTACCTGTCATCTATTATTATAGCACACTTTCACGATTATTATAATTAAGTTTTATTTAAATTCAAGTCGTGCGCCTGATGGTAAGCTATGTGCCTATCCATGACAATTGCAGTGCTACTCAGAGCTTTAAATCGCGAATATCTAACTGCACTGCACGGCACTGCCTCCGTCACCCTGAGACATAAGTTGACAAGACCCATGTGCGTGTAATTTCACTAGCACAATTACCGTTTAAATCCGTAATGCTGACATTAACTACTCTGAATTCTTTCACAAGAAACTCTACTGCTACTAAAGTGGTAGTACCCCACTGAGATAAAGCTTGTTTCTCAAATGACAGCTAGAGGGTTCGTATACCCGTGGCGGCATGTGTGGTTGGATATCAAGTAACGGGATGAACAAGTCGTGCTTCAATAGGAAATCATTCACCCTGAGACATAAGGTCCCTTTCCCTACAAAACCGGAACGCAGTAATGCTCACATTACTGTTTGGCGGCAATAGGTAAGGAGCTCAACTGCCACTTAATGTTTGAGTAATAAAGGATAGAAATTTGTTTACGGGATGCAACGTTATTTCCGTTTTTTATGGAAACCAGATACAGAAACAGGCTTGTGATAATTTTTTAAAGCGGGTGAATGTCAGCATTCACCCGCTTTAAAAAAAGATAATTTGAATATATTGATTAATTGTACTGCTGCATAATATTTTATCTAATCGAGACGGCTTTATAAATTAATTTAAAATGTTGCTAAATTATTGCTTTGGGGCAATGCCGCCGATATTAATAGAATCTTTGTCCTGCAGAAACATGCGACTAGGGCAATTTATAATCTGGGTCCCAGAGTGTCTTTCGTGGGATAACTAAGTTTAATGAGATTAACATTCTTACACTAACTTCGTAGTACATTTATAAAAATGTTATTTATATTAAGATTTTTTTTTTAAATAAAAATAGTGATAACCATAACATTAATATAAGGAATAAAGTCTTAAATTGATTTAAGGGGCAATGTATACTCTTCCACAATAAGATTCCGATTGATATTCAAAATTTGCCATTTTCGAGTTTTAAAAGTATTTTGAAACAAAAACTTTATAATACAACTTTTGAGTACTTGGATAACAAAAACTGTGGTAGTGACACGTTTAGCTCTTCCAGGTATTCTCGATCTAAGATGTTTAAATTAAATATTGTAATATATAAGAAATATATACGTATTCAAATGTAGATACATTTACAAAGAGTAACCCCTAGAGTTTCTTGCTCATTCTTCTCAGAAGAGTCTGCCTTGCGAATATGCAGTAGAGTTTAATCAATATGACGATTCAAGTGTAATTTGCTTACCTATGAAATAAAGGTTATTTCAATTTGACTTTGACTTTGACTGTACATTAATTATTAACGTCATAATTTCACCAACAAACATCCTTGTACTTAAATTTTTCAATTTCTACAGTTATAAACTGTTTAAGTTAATAAAAGTATATAGCAATTTGTTTATCATACAAAACACTAGAAGCCGGTTCATACAACTTTAGTTCAACCGCGATGTCGCTAGATGGCATTAGTTGTACCCTGAAACGCGCTATCGTTTTGTTCACACGGAAAGTATAAGACATTCTCGCACAACGGGCGCGTT
>NW_020653993.1:1642416-1644894 GCF_003589595.1 Hyposmocoma kahamanoa
CTTATGTTTTTAAAACCATTTCTTGGCTACCATTCGGTTATCGCTTTAGACCATCAGTCATCACCCGTCACAAACGTCTCGCAAGACGTCCTGCCAAACATAGTTCACTTTTAGTGCATAATTGAACTTACCAAAAGCACAGGAAATAGTAATGCTTGCAAAAGGACACGTCATTTCCGTGGCATAATTTTGAGCAGAGTAATGAGCAAGCGGGTCGTTTCGATGCATGCTCCGTAATTGGTGTGACCACTCTATCACCGGGCTGGCGGGTAGTCGATGCAAAATTGGAGGCAACTTGGAGGCGCAATGAGAGCAAACGCCAAGGCAAAATGAAACGTGACATAAACTGCTTTACTTGCTAATAATAATAGTGCATTATTGCAGAGGTCGTGGTAGCCTAATGGTTCGACCGCCTCTCAAGCAGCGGTCGTGGGTTCGAGTCCGGGCTCGCACCTCTGAGTTTTCGCGTCGTGATGATACCTGCACGTCGAAGAAGGTCCACAACTCTGGAATAACGTGTAAAGTCCCCAACTCGCATTAGGCCAGCGTGTTTTTCATTTTATTGTCACGTGGGTTAAAGCGGCAGATATACAAATAATATTTGAGTTGTAAAAACGTTACGTACCGTTTAGATTCTCAGCTTTCTCTCAGAGAAAAGTTTAAGGAGACTGGCGTCATGACTGTGGCATCACAGTATATATACATAATTGGTTAAGACAGAAGATATCCGTAATGTTAACCTTACAACTAAGTCCAAACTATAATACCACGATTTTCTTTAATTAAGGCAAGCTATGGGGAAATGTATACGTTTTTACAATAAGATTCTGGAGCATATATTAAGATTACTATTTCCTAAGTATAAAACTTATATTAAAAGCATTTTAATTGAAAAGTCATGTATTGAAAGACAATATGCGTCTAGATTCCACACAAATATGATTCAAAGTTTATTCTGTAGCATTTCATTTTATTTGAAAAGAGCACACCCTAGAGTTTCTTGCTCATTCATCTCAGGGAAGTTGGCACAACGAACAAGTAGTAGATTGAAAAATGAAAATGACGTGATTGAAAAATGAATGATTCAAGTGTAAAAACTTAAAAATGTTACCTATGGAACAAATGATTATTTGACTTTGTCTATAAAAAAAACATTTTTTATGTCACTTCGATCCCATTGTGTCACCGGACTCCGCTCTCATACGTTAGGTAGTATAGGGTTATGCAAAACAGCTACCGTACCAATTTATATCTGCAGTTAGTTCTCAATTTTACTGTTCGATATTGCACAATAAAGATAAGCATTCACGATGAGCGTGCAGTTTTTCAACTGATTAATAAAGTGGTTGAGTTTATATTGAATTTTGTGGGCCTTTGTCCGCTGTATTCTCTTCATCTGTTCTAGCTTGATACTGTCTCATCGTCAATATATTATACATTCCACTGCTAGGATGCATCTCCTCTAAGCGAAAAATTCCTAATCCTACATTTTTATCACCCACTTCACTGGTTCCTGATTACTTACTTTTGAAATTTTGTATCGCTCTCGAATTACTTTTTCTGCCACTATTCTTACGTTGGTTCGTTCCGCCATCATTCCCTTAAAAATTTTCGAAGCGAGAGGATGTGCTTATTAATCATCATATACTTCGTACTTAGTACTTAATGTAACGGGCTAGTGTCCGCAACTCGACGTAAAGAGCGCCTATTTTGTGTGTGGTGGGTGCAAGGTCTTACCCGTGCCACCCAAGCTCCTCTGGGAATCTCAGCAACTTCCTCGGTTTGCTGAAGATTTCGGGGAGCAACTTCGGCACTCCAAGGTACTTCGCCGTAGTAGGATGTGCGCAGCCGTCCTCCCCCTCTATGCATAGAGGGCTGTCTGTGATATTCAAATTAAAATGCTGTTTATTGTATGAACCATGACCCGTTAGGGCGGTAGTTAGAGTGTAAAACTCAACTTTACGTAATTTAACTGTTTTTAAAGCATTGGATATTTAAACGAGTGTAGGTCCGATTGAAGTCAGAGGGAGTGTTTTATATTGTTTGTACCTTTTCTATATCATTGTATTATTTTTTCCGATTTCTTTTCCTCTAATTTTCTACATATAAACCGAGTCCTTTTTTTACTTTCACTAAGGTTAGATCACAGATTTAGACGATAGTTGGCTGTGAATGTTCACCGATCCCACGGCGCCGACTCAACCGGCGATGGGGAAACCCGGGGGGTTTTAGTGGGGTAGGCCCTCCAGTCTGGAGGGAGAGTCCCCACATAACCCCTGAGTCTCCCTGGGCTATCCATAAAGATTTCCCCTCCGTCAAAAAACAAAAAAAAAGCGTGGCCCAACGCGGGTTGCGTACTTCATACCCTATAGGGCCCGAAACGTAGGTTTGTTTCAAACATCAAGTGACGGGACGAGCAAGTCGTTCTCCAGATGGTGAGCTACACGCCTGTCCATAACAGTTATAAGCTTCAGAGCT